>NW_026705539.1:507500-542500 GCF_029867415.1 Vicia villosa
AAAAGCCCAAGAAGGACAATTAATTGATTAGCGTTTTAGGACTATATTTTTAATTAAAAACTAAGATGTAAAAGGTGTAGAAAATTAATTAATAAAAACAACTTATTTTTGTGATTTTAAGAAAAGGTAATTTAAAACAGAAATTAGTTTAGTAAGAAAAAACTGTCAGTAGTGAGACTCGAACACGGGACCTCGCGCTATTGTAGCTTTCACGCCCAAATTCTTACCAACTATGTCAATTCATTTGTTCGAAATAAAATGACGTTTGTAAATATATGTGGGCAAATTTTGGGGTATGACAGCTGCCCCTGTTCAATTATCTTAAACCTGAAGATGTAGAGTGGTCTGTATGCCAGTCGGTATCTGAAGGTTGGAGATGATTGAACACAAGAATACCAAGAAATTTGCCTATTTGAAGTAGGGACTTTTGTCGGAGATGGGCTTGTAGATGTCATCCGGTAGTTGTTGGAGTATGGATTGTTGCGAAGTTTCTGCTTTTTGCTGTCTTCTTTTTTTTGTTTGAATGTTGAGGAACCGTCAAAGGTGTCGACTCAAGTCTGTGTTGGGTTATTTAAGGAACCGTCAAAGGTATCGACTTAAATTTGAAATACGTCGTTAAGGAACCGTCAAAGGTGTCGACTTAACTCTTGATGTGGGTTGTTAAGGAACCGTCAAAGGTGTCGACTTAACTTTGAAGCATATCATTGAGGCACCGTCAAAGGTATCGACTCAGATATGTAGATAGATTGTATAAGGAACCGTCAAAGGTGTCGACTTATATCTGAAGTGTGTCGTTAAGGAACCGTCAAAGGTGTCGACTTAACTCTTGATGTGTGTTGTTAAGGAACCGTCAAAGGTATCGACTTAACTTTGAAGCATATCATTGAGGCACCGTCAAAGGTATCGACTAAGATATGTAGATAGATTGTATAAGGAACCGTCAAAGGTGTCGACTTATATCTGAAGTGTGTCGTTACGGAACCGTCAAAGGTGTCGACTTAACTCTTGTAAATAGAGATAGTAGTATCCTGAAAAGTAGAGGTTAGTTTTCTTATGTTATGATGCATGTGTTTATGTAATGAGTATCTCAAAATAAATGAGAAACTTTGTATGTTATGGATTTGTTATGCAGTGATGTATGCATGTATGAATATGTTTATGTCATATGATATGCAAATATGATTTAGTCGAGAAAATAAATTTCCAGGTCTTTGTGATTCTGATGTTTGATTTCGTCTTGAAGATGCTCAGCTGGAGATTTATAACTTCTGCTTGGGGATGATTAGTAACTTGATATACCCTGACTGGGGAGAAGAAATATTAATAAACCATGTTGGAGAAGAGCAAAGTGTTGAAGATGTAAACTCTGTTGGGGAGCCATGTCTTTGTCGGGACGAGTATGTTTAAAGATATCTTCTTAATGATTACTTTGTGGGGATATGATCTTATGAGCCTGGCTCTGTGGGGAGATATGGATGTCTTGAAAGTTGCCCCCAGTATCATAGTAACTTACTACTCGATTCAGGACACACCACTGAGCATTGATCAAGATGTCGAACTGGACTTGCATAGATTTGCCCCAGTTAGCAGGAACTTTGGAAAGATTCGCCTCGCGAGGACTTTATGAGATGTACACTATGGGCGATATGCCCCCCAGTAATCATAGGCTCATGACAATGTCTCACGTTGATTGGGGAGTAGCTTTAGATATACTTGGATGCATGCCCCTGATTGTTCGAGCATCCATGAGAGATTCTCGGAATCTTGACTTGATTGCCCCAGATTGATTGGACAAAACATGCCATGCCCCTTGTATACGTGGGAGACATTGCTTCTTGAAGTAATCTTGTCTGTCGGGATAACTTTCAGTCATTAGTTGTACCCTGTGCAGGTTCTTTCTGATGCTAACATTTGAAATTATGTAGCAGAATTTGTTTAATAATGAATTCATGAGATGCAATGCATACGTTTGTCTTGAGTTTTTTGAAAAAACATTAAAACAAGAGATGTAAAAACGTGATATTTGTAAAAACATGATGTTTGTAAAAATGAAATATCAACTCAGCTTTTTTGTAAACCTTGAGGAGTCGGGATACCTTTTTGGTGACAGTATGCTTTCGAACTAACCATGCTTCAGTTAGGACTTTCAAGGGTTGTAACGTGGCTCGGTTCACGGTTTTAAGAAACAAAGGATAATGGCTCAAAATTTGATTGTACCCACCCCTCTTCGTGATGATCTTCAGTCCTAAGCTCAGTTAATTCGACTTATGCATTCAGGTTCCAAGAGACTTTTGGATTTGCGCCTTTGATAATGATGATGGTTCACGAGCAAAGAGAAATTTTGAGATGGCAGTCACTTCCTTCTTTTAGTAGTCACAACATTTTGTTGTTCAAGAATTTATTGACCTCTCTTTTTTTGTCTTTTTGATATCCCTAACTTTTTCCTGAACTGTCTATTTTGAGCTTACAGTCAGCGGGATGCCTTGATTTTTGCCTAAGTCATCTTTTTGATTTCTGACTTAGCAGGCTTTTCTTTGTATATATGTTTTTTTTCATTTTTTTTTAGATATTGACCGCTTTGCTTGATGATTGATGAACCATCATTAGCTTTTGATTGACATCTCACACGCTTCTTTGATGTGTGCGGATGAACGCTTGTGATTGAAACCTTTGTTGAAAGGTGTACTGGATGATTCTCTTAAAATAGAATGCACAGCCAAATTACCTGAGAACTATCCTGCCCCAGGTTATGATCAAGGGTTTTAATTAGTACAAGAAAGAAACTTCTACTTCTTAGGCTCAAAGGGGTTGACGAGGGATTAACATCCTTATATCTCCACTATTTAGGAATTGAAACAATGCCTGTACATCGTCAGCATAGTCCGCTCAAAAGCATACTGTATGAGGCTGCGATATCGTTTTCGTCATCCTCCCTCAAAAGGTATACAACTTTAGCAGGAGTCGAGTATCACAAAACATATGCAAAGTAAAGACACAGTTTAAAATGAGTGATAGCGAAATAATTTATTCAAGACAAACATATGCAATGCACTGATGATGATTATTAAAACAGATAATGTCTATCATGAGTCAAATGTTTAAACAAACAGAAAAGAAACTTGCAAATGAAAGTAGATCTAATGATCCAAAAGTTCGCCCGTCTAGACGTCAGTCATTCTTGTCATGACTAGGCATCGGAGCAGTGATCATCCCAGGAGTTTTCAGGAGGGTTGAATTTGACCTCCCAGTCATCGATCAGATCTTGAATCTTATTCCTCAATGTCCGACAATTGTTTGTGTAATGTCCAAGACTGTTGGAATGGTACGTGCACCTCGCATTGGGTTTATAGTAGGTGTTATAATTCGTTGGCTCGATTGCCCTGAGCGTCCGGATCATATGAGTGAATTGATTGTTGTGACTCAGTTGTCGTGATTCCATTATCGTGACTCAATTGTCGTGACTTTGTTGTCGTGATTCCATTATCGTGTCTCAGTTGTCATGATTCCATTATCGTGACTCAGTTGTCGTGATTCCATTATCGTGACTCAGTTGTCGTGATTCCATTATCGTGACTCAGTTGTCGTGACTTTGTTGTCGTGATTCTATTATCGTGACTCGGTTGTCGTGACTTTGTTTCCGTGACTCAGTTGTCGTGACTTCATTGTCATGGTCTTTTCTGATTTGAGTGTCATGATTAAATCTTTAATGGCACGCTTCAACAGTCTACCATCCTTTACACCATAACCAGGATTGTTCGAATAATAAGCGCATCTCGCATTGTAATTGTACCCCAAGAATAAGAGTTCCTTTAATTCTTCTTGCCCCTTGGCCAAGTTAATGATCATCTTTCGGAATTGGTTGTTCTGAGCCTGAAGATTTTTTGACTGATTGCTCGAGATGCATTTGTGCTGAAATAAACAGCGAGGGATGAGAGACCTATCGTAAGAAGCCTGTTATGCGATGTTATGGATGCAAATGCAATGTTTTCAAGGATCTTTAGGAATTTAGTTAGCAACATTAGAAATGATTTGGTCGCATCTTCGTTTGAGGAAATCTGAACTTTGTCTTTGAACGTCTTTCTTTGAGAATCAAGCTCACCATATCGAGTGGGTCATCGCCTCTGATTCGGGATACTTCTAAATTTGAAGATACATGGCTAGAGGAAAATAAATCCTCTTGCCCCTTGATAGGTGCTGAGTCTCTGAATTGGAAGGCATGTGGCTAGAGGAAAATAAATCCTCTTGCCCCTAGATAGGAATTCAGTCCTTGATAAGAGCACCTGAAATTGTGCGTCCTAAATCCCTAAGATCCTTGAAAGGGTTAGTTAAATCATGTTATGCTTATGATGTCATGATTTCATGATGTTATGCGAATGCAGTTCGTTAGACTTAGTGCGAGATGGTAAGGACAAACAAATCCTTTCAACAAAACCTACGAGGAAGTGAAGGTTAGTAGTAAACACAAACAAGTCACACCAGTCACACAATTTTTGGCTTAAGGCTTGCATGGGGTCTGATCAGGTGTCCTTCCCAAGGGTATTTCTATGGATAAGGAGATTTCAGCAACGGGTTCTACAAGTTATCCAGAATTGTCAGCCCTTCTAAAGCACCCTCGGACATGATGCATTTGCACCATACAATGATACTTTGAGAAAGGACCTAACTGAATTGTAGCATCGGGTAGCGACTAGTTCTCAACATTTGTCAAGAGTAGTCCCCCCACTACGTTCCTAAAGGCCAAGATGGGTTAAGGGTAACTAAAGGTCCTTGAGCCCCGGCGCACCCACAGACACATACATAGACCTCCCTCATTTGAGAAAGGTGTGCATATGCTATGGAGTCCTAACTCAAGTGTGAACTTCATATTGACTCATCTCCCACATATGTGAAAGAGGTCGCCATGACTATGCCACTCCTAATCTTAAGTGTTCTTGAATCCGGGAATAGGATTCGTCCATCAGTTAATTCCCAAAACGCCCCTGAAAAATAAAACAAACAAAGCAAACAATAGAAAACATTTAAGTGATTCCTAAACTCTTAAGGTAACCCCTCTTTTATCGAATTAAATCCCCAGCAGAGTCGCCAGTTCTGTAATACGGTGAACTGACTTTTTATAATCGAAAATGTCGCGATAAGCAAGAGTCGCCACCGACTTTTATTTTATCCAAACTAAATCAGAAAGGCAAAAAGAAACAGAAAAAAAACCTTTTAAAGAAATCTAAGTTCGGGGGGTAATTTATGCAAAGGGAAGGTGTAAGGCACCCTTTGCATCCATGGTTTTCCATGGGCTCTTAATTGCTTCGCTTGCTCATTTGTTTTTTTAGAAAAAATAGATGAAAGAAAAAGAGTGGACTTTAGCTCGTGAATGAGCGTAGCCAGTTTTTGAAGAATTGTGAGAAAGAATATGAAAATTGAGCATTGCAAGGCAATTAGGGGCAATTACCTTAAACTCAGATGATAGGTCTCTTTTTAGCCTTTCAGAATGAAAGGGTCTATCCTTGCCATAAGAGGGCAAGAAGCCTTTCGTTTGGAGGTTGAAGGGTCGTCGAGACATCCTTTGCCCAAAGACTGACCCATGCCATAGAGGGGCAGGTAGTCTAAGGGGAAGGATCAGGATAAGCCCTTTCGTAGGCAGCCAGCAGATACCTCAGCCTTTTTCCGTAGGCAACTTCCGAGGGTCGAGGTCATATTTGTGTATCGAAGGCAGCATCATTTAGGGTCGCATGACCTTTATTTATCGAGGCAGCATGGCTGAGGTATCCTCATATTCGAGGGACATGACTTATTCTGCAAAAATACGAAAGCAACAGGCAACAGGCAACAGGGGGGTTACCCAAAAGGGTGCGTGTGTGCAACAATCACGTGATTATATTCAGATATTTATCTTTTAATTAGTTATTCTAATTCAGTTCAGGGGTTGCACTCCCTAGGATTACTAACCACACAAATAATATAAGGCAAAAATAAAAGCAATACGGGAGAGGGGACAATGAAACCAGCGGATCCCCAAATAGGGTTTGACACAAGTAATAATAAAAGAAACAGAAAAGATTTAGGGTTTAGGGTTACCAATGACGTAGCTTTGGCATTCGACAAACACTGAAAAGGTGGGAAAAATGGCAAACAAAAGAGGGTGAGTGCATTATAGGTTCGGAGGCAAACTTTATTAACTAAAAAACAAAAGAATAAAGAAATTAAAAGTAAATGAATAAAGAGTACTTAGCTTGGCATTTGCCCTGACAGGGTTGTTGGGCAAAGGTTTGCCAGAAGCATTGACTCTGACCATCTGAGAATCGACAGGGCGTGAATGTATGGACAGTTCTTTTAAATAAAAGACAAACCGTAAAATAAATAAAATTTTAAGTAAGGTTTAGATCAGGACTTAGCTTTGTAATAGGCGTGGCGCATAGTCGGGAGGCATCCGAAGATTGCCCGATGGAAATTTGCACAAAGAAGAGAAGAGGATGAATTTGTGAATATCCACGAGAATAGATAAACAGCTCGAATGTACCTCGCAAAAATAAAAAAAATGGGAGTAGAATATACAAAGTGATAATGAAATAACAATTATTAATTAAAAGAAAACTCTAAAATAACGCTATTAAAGATTGAAATTAAAACAAAATATTTTGTATTTTTTTTTATAATATAGCGAAAATAAGTTCTAAGATAAACATATTTGAATTTTTAAATATTGATATTAGAAAAAAAAACTTATTACTAATATTTTAATATATTTGTCATAAGCTAATGAATCTAATTAAATTAACTACAAAACTTAATTAATTAAATACTAAAAACTAAAGACAATTATTTTGTTTTTTATTTTTTATAATGACTATAAATTATAGTTATATTAAAAATAGTTATATTAAAAACTAAACAAAAAATGGTGGCTAGAAAAGTGGGGGAGCGCCCCCCATATCTCTCATAATGATTAAAAGGAAATTAAAACAAATTAAAACAAATTTAAATAGGTCAAAATTGGGATTTAAGATAATGTTAGGTTAGAAAAATAGACTTCTCTTCTCCTCTCTCCACGTTTTTGTGTTGTTTCTCTGCTAATACACACTCACGGCTAAAACCTCTCATCTCCCAACTCTGTTTCTTCATCTACCCATTTATTTTTATTAGAAAGAAAAAACACACTATTTCATCAATAAATTAGAAGGAAAAGGAAACATACCGATGAAAAGAGGTGACTCATTGGAAGAGAAGTCGCGGCGGCTCAAAAGCTAGTGGTTGTTTTCGGTCGGGATTCTCGTCGGATCCGGGATTTGCTGAGTTACGATTGGAGGACGCGTATCATCGTTCAAGTGCTGCGTCGGAGGTTGTTGCGGATCTGACACGGAGGGGGCAGCCGCGAGCGGTGTACCGGTGGTGTTTGCACTGTGGATGTTTGTCGCGGTAGTGGTTGTTGATGAAGCTGCGGAAGGTAAACGATTGGTCGACGTCGGCGGAGAGTGACACCCTTCTTCGCTTCCTTTCTACTTTGCTTTCGATCTTCCTGTGCAAAACAAAAACAACAACACAATATTATATTATTATTATTATTATTTTTTAGTTTTAATTTTCAGGTATGTGATTGTTATGTGAGATTGGATTCTCGGCTGTGGAGATCAAGAGCAGTTCAGTGATGGATTCTTGGCCAGGGAAATTAAGAGCCGCTCGGTGATGGATTTGAATATCCTCTTTATACGCTTTTCTTTGAAAATCTGTAAAAGAATCAAAACAAGCAATAACAATAATAAAGAAAATATGTGGTTTGAAAACTTTGGTTGAAGATGTACCGATACTATCGGCTATCAACAATGTTAACAAATGAATCGATTATACATGATAATGTTTATGAGAAAATTGGTTGGTCAGAATATATAGGTTAGGATTTGTGAAACTGTGAGAAAGATTTTTGAAAGGTGGTAAACTTGTTAGTTTTTAGTGAGAAATTTGTACGGGAATTGATGGAAGGAATTGTTGGTCTATGAATTGAATATGTACTGTGTAAGTGTTTTCAGGTCTGTTTGTGTCAATCGGCAAAACAAGGGTTAATTGTTCCTATTTATCAAATGCAAAATTAGGTTAAGGTATATATTGGACCATAATTAAAAATAACTAAAAGCCCAAGAAGGACAATTAATTGATTAGCGTTTTAGGACTATATTTTTAATTAAAAACTAAGATGGCTGATCATCCGAAAAGACCAGCTAAGCATCATTGGCTTGGTCAGCCTTTACCTGACCAACTACCTAATACTACGCAGGCTCATCAAACAGCGCTTTTTAGCTTTCTTCAGGATTTGGCCCGAACTGTTCGGCAGATTCCCACGCATTACGCACCCGTTCGCCACTTTGTTTTCAACTGTTCCCACCTCCTGGGCGAGACAAGCTACCTTAACGCTAGGAGCCTCTTTTCCTTCTGCCCAGCTCCCCGAAAACAACGTTCGACTTGATCAAACTCTTCTTTTGAGTATGATTGGGCCCTGCAGTGGTAGAACCTGGTGAACCGGGCGTACTACTTCCCATCTTATCCCTTCCGGTCGAGCGTCTTCAAACCTTCTGTGGACCTTGCTTATATTATTCTTTCTTTTTAGAATAGAACAGTACACAGATAGGCATGTGCTCCCAAGCGACCTCTGTAGTATGGAGAGCCACTCCACTTGCAGGATCAATATCCGCCTTCTTGTACTGATGCGCTTCTTTTGTGATTAATGGATTAGGGCTTTCGACTAGAATCATACATCCACTAAGAATGCCGAGGATCCTCAGACGAGATCCTAGACTAGGTTCCACGGGATTCATCAGTGAGGACACTGGCTTCATCGTTCTAGCGGGTTACTGGACAAGACAGTATTGGCAATACCGGAACATGCCGCGTTGAGCTTGGTTCCGAGATTTTAGTCTACTTCCTTAATCCTAACATCAGCGGTTTCGGATATCACCTACGATATTTGTGATGAGTCTTTGGAACCGGATATCCTTCTTCTCACTTGTCACTGACTGACTGAACTAATAGGGTACCAGTTTCCTTCATATTCTTTGCACAACCGTAACTAGCTTCCAGGTAGCTCTTTCGCCCCGCCATTCCTTCTTCAGGAACGGAGTCAGGCCTTGACCTTCTTCTCTTACTTGCTTGTACCTGACTGCCGGAGACTGTTCCTGTCCTGATTTACTTATTTATCTTATATGAATGCACGAGCATTCAAAGGTGGTTTACTTACTTGTTAGAGTCAGGACCAACTGTCACTCCGCATTCATTAGCTCTTAAGCCAGTGAATGTGAATTACAGTGAGTAGCAAGCAAGCGAACGGAGCGTAGCATAGTTCGCGAGAAGGAGAAGCTAGTCAGCAGGAATAGCGGCCTTTCCGCTGCTAGGTCTTTCACCCCACGCCAACCAAAAAGGCAGGTTCATCAACCCTGCGAGGGTAATTATTTCGCTTCTAGAGCGCTCAGCCCTGTGTCAGAAAGAGATTGAGGGCACATTCCGGCTAAGAAAATGATTGAAATCCGTTTTTGCATAGCTTGCATTCTCTTTATTCGCCAATGAACATCTACCTTTCGTCTGTAACGTGCATTTTTTGCTTTATTTAATGGATCCTCGAACTTGATTGAAAGCCAATGCGTTTTCCGAAAGGGGGTCTTGAAAAAAAAGGCCTACCCCTTGGCAGGAGATGTTGAAGTAGCGCATGAAGTAGTCTCTATCTCCCGGTCGGAGACAAGGGATGGATGTCGCTAGGCTAGGTAAACTCTATCATTGGTTTCATTATCCCTATAACGATCACTAGAAAAAGATATGTGCTACTACTATCCCGATGCAGCGAAGCTAGGTGGTGCTATTATGGCGGGGGAAGGGTCTACTTCTGCTCCATCGGAATGCTTTTGGTGGCAGGTCTTTCTATTACCGATATGGACCTAAGGGTCTCATTCTGTACCTAGGTAAACGATCTATATAACTAAGGTCAGTATATGAATCTGCTGCGTCTTTTATCTCTGGTGTTGGATCACCTACTCACTACTGCGCTGCGACAAGGACTGGAACTGCCTCCGCGTTTGGACCTTTGATTAATTAACATCTCTTTTGTTTATTGACCTCCTATTTCTTTGTTTTTAATCCTAATCCACAGGAGGTTAAATTCATACTTTAGACTGCTGTTCAATTATTTCAGTGTCATTCTCGATCTAACAAGAATGGAATCACGCTCTGTAGGATTTGAACCTACGACATCGGGTTTTGGAGACCCGCGTTCTACCGAACTGAACTAAGAGCGCTTTATTTTCATAAAGAATTTTTTGTGACCCCAATACATCTTGCATGCATAATATCATTTTTATTTTATTAATAATAAATAAGCCCTTGGCATAGAAGCTGTGAAAGAATAGGCTGCTGGAGGAAGAACCGCCCCAAAGCGGGAGAGAAGCGGAACGGGCAAGTCAGCCAGAGCAGCTTTGAGGGAAGCCAGCTCCTCATCTGACTTTGTTTGAAGGTCGGTGTCGAGGAATGGCATGGTCTCCGGGAGAAAGAAAGCCAAAGGAGCGAAAAGCACACCATCCTAGGTAAGCAGCATCTTTGAAGCGGCATCTCACTCAATATACGCAATTCTCAGATCTGTCTTTTCCGGCCGATTCCGTGCCACTCTACCTTGGACCCTCTTGCAGGAGCTCGGACTGAGTCTAGTTTAGGTCCATCCGAGGGTTTGCCTTTTCCTTCTGCACTTCTTCACTTTTCTGCTTTTTGGATGGGTGCTCTCCCCCGAGTGAAGGCATAAGCCGTAGCCGTAGACAGTCACTAGCACTAGTTTGATCGCTATGCCATTCTCGGCAACGATGTGGTGATAGCTGATCGACGAGTTGCTTCGGTCTACCTTGTTGAATCATCTACATTGATTGAGGACTCGATGTCAGAATGCATTCTTCGATACCCTGTTGTAGAAGTTTTCATCTAGTTCCTGTAGCTAGTCGTAGATGCATATTATAGCTGCTATCGGATCAGAGGTTCGGGGGATTTTGAACTATATTATTTAAAAATATATATAAATTTAATTCCTGTTGGATCTCTTGCTTTCAAGTTATCTTAGTTTCTATGTAACTCAATCAGGACGTAGATGTAGATACGGATAGGGGTAAACCGGGTAACCAATCCCGGTGGCTGGATGACTCCTTCACCCTTAGATCGCAAGACTAAGGCCAACGAGGCGGAACCTCGCGTGATAGGCTGGTTCTCACCAGGGTCAGTCCTATCACAAAATTAGAGTTTATAACCTCACTCTGCTTGGTAAGGCAGAGCCCTATGTTAGTCAAATAGGCACCCCCGGTTTCTTAGTGAAACTCATCAAGGTGAGGTTTGGTGGGCTAGCTTATAGCTATTCTATCACTCAGGGATCCAGAATGGAGCAACTGGGGGTGACGCGGAAGCCACCCGGGTGGGGTAAGATATGATATCAAGCGGCCTCATGCAGGTAACCAAACCAGCGTAGGAAGCTTATCTATTTAGATAATAGGCTTCCATCTGGAAAACTTTTTTTATAGGATATCTATAGTTAGACTCATCCAATGGTGGAAGATCTTCGGCTACTAAAGTAAATGTGTAATAAGTTTATTTTAGTAGTCACTGATGGTCTAACCTAACCAAGGAGCTCTGTATCGGAGCATACCTCTTTGCCAAGCAGGTAGTTTGAATCGCCGGTCAGGCGCTCTGTTTACTGCTTTATATCTGAAGCAGTGCGCAGTAACACTTCAACAGGCGTACGGTGGGATTACCCCGTATGATATTCATACTAAACTATCTGTACCCGTATCACTCACTAGATCAGGTTACCCTAGGATCATACCATCCTTTCATAGACAACAAATCTATATATAAAAGGGATGAGAAAGCTGATATGCTAGTTAAACTCTACTTATCGTTCTTTAGTTTATCTAGAGCGATTAAGTTAGCAAAACGGATTTCTCCGTCTTTGTTTGCTAGCATAACTGATCCTATGTCTGACGTTCACAAATTTTAAGAAGTCAGAGATTGGCTACGAGGGTTAATACGTAAACTAGCCAATCGGTACCTATATAAAGCCCTCTCACGCCCGCCCCCTTTACCAGGGAATCTCGTGGGAACCGACTTGGAAGGCTCTGCCAACGGATCGTAAGCGACCTGGTCAGTCTCGCCGTGAAAGAGGCATATTTGCCAATTTTACATCACAGTGACTCTGGTTCGCTATGCTCCGTTTATCGATGTCTGTTAACCCTGCATTAGCATTAGGAATGACGCAGAAGCTTACATCGAAAGGATCAGCAGCCTTTTTTATGGTCATCCATTACCACCTCGTGATGAATGGGATGATTGGCTATCCAATATATCAGCCAATAGTTCTGTTACAATTCAAAAATGTATTCTGATGGAGTTTGACAGTACTGGTGACTTATTTTGCTATCCTGGCGGGTTCTCGCATTCAGTTGAGTCTGGTGCGGGCAAGAGGAGGGTGTTTGCCATAGGAAACTATGTCAATCAGAGGCTTCTCCGACCTCTCCAGCCCCGAAATGAGGCTATTTTCCTTCTCTACGACCACAGACTTAAGTTAGAAGATCCACCGGAGATAGTCCTTTCTTTGACCTACCTTGACTTTAGTGGGTCTACGAATCCGCGGAGGGACAAGTCTGCTAGTGACCAAGCATCGAGTCAAGATAGGAGCAACCCCCCATTCAAACCAACCTATAAAACAAGTTTTCACTAGGTTTTATCTGGAAGGCGGGAAGAGCTCTATTGGAGCATTTGGGCGGGAAGCCCTACAGTAATGGGATCCGTTACTTGACTTGTGAAGCCCTGTGCTCGAAGCAAAATAAGATTACTTGCACAAAGAAAGTGACCAAAGATATATTAAAAACTTAGAAAGAAAAAGGCGCAGAACGTTGCAGGAGTTCCTGGAAGTCAGTCAACTCTTGCCGATAGTCGGGCAATCAATCCATCCTTCGTCTCGGGCACAAAATAGGAACTCTTGTACTGGAAAAGATAAGGACGCAATGCCTTTCTTTTACTTACCCTTTTTCTTCTCTTATGTATGATATTTATAGTGACCCAGTAATGCCCCATCAAAGAGCCTATTCGTCGTAAGCCCTTTTCACCCTCACAGCTGATTCGACGGGATGCGGATTCTCGAACAAGAACACATGTAGCTCCTTCTCAAAGACCGGATTCTCAAGCAGGGGTTTTGAAGCTTCTTCTATCATTCTCGGTATCAACAAATTACCTACTCGTATTACGTATTAGAAAAAAAGGTAACCTGATCTCCTCACTGGAGTTCTTTGCATTGGGCTCGCTCGGTTCGTCTGTTCATTGTAGGAAAGCGTTTATGGAGCAGGAACCTCTTTTTAGAGGTCAGCCCGCTTTCTTTCTCTGATCCCCAATATGAGTGAGACCAAGATGGCTGACTGGAGTGCCACAAATAAGCTGGTCATGTCATGGCTTCTAAATGAAATTTTTCCTAAAATTTCTACCAGTCTTATATTTAAGACATCGGCTAAACAGGTATGGTCTAGAGGAGCTAGAATCCTTAAAGGCTATTCCTGACCGATTCCCTTTCGTCTCTGCTAAGATGGACGAGAAGAAGGATAAGAATTGGTTTACCCGGTTGGACTCTTCCGGAATCTTCTTCTTCGAATTAGCCTCAAAGGCAGGGTCTTCTGAGCTCGTCTATTGTGTTTTTTACATGGATAAGCCTCTTCTCTTATGGGCTGGCCGTCCTTCTGTTTCGATGAATGGATTGACCATGAGCTTACAGTGCCTTGTAGAAAGCATAGCCTCATTGTTCACTCACCGAAGATTCTTCTCTTCACATAGATCTCGGGATACGAGACCTTCCTTCAACTACGAACTAAGCAGCCTTGAAAGTTGAAAGAAAGGAGTAGTTAAATGAAAGAAGAAGGGAATTCGTTATTGGATAGTCCCATCCCAATCCAATACGAAAACGAGTAATGAGCCCCTTTATGTTGTGGGCAGCAGAGATTAGATTCTTATTCTTCTCTTTGCTTTGGTACCAGCCTTTATATCTCAATCTTGCAAGGCACGACAGGCATCGGAACGAACTCCGCGGAGAGCCACTCTTTGGTCCAATAAAGAGACAGATCAGCATCCATAGAATCTATCTAGAAAGAGGCAGTCTGCCGCATCAAGAAGAAGCGCACATCTTTTTTTCGAGAATCTATCCCCTTTCTTACCGGAAGTGACATTTTAGAATATCTCCATTAAAGGAAGATTGGAGGGGATCTTTACCTAAAGGTGCGGAGCGAAGTCTGCATTTCTTGCTAGTTCTTCTCCCAGTCTCGGACTCAGCCTTTTAGCCGATTCGCACCTTTACTCTCTGTCTCAATCGAGCCGGTCAGATCAATAGAGAAGTAAGGCACTCGATAGACTTAAAGGAAGGTTCCGCCCGTAAATTGATTGATCAATGTTACCGGGAAGCAGCAACAGAGACAGATTGAGTGCTAAAGCTTCTGTCCCGTAACGGTTGATCCGTCGGATTTTCGCCTTCAATGACCTATTGTAGTGTAGGAGGTGGCCTTCCCAAGGCCAGAGGACTGGTGACAACAGTACCATAACGGTTTTTCTTTTAAAGCAACACAGGTTACCGCGCGAGGTCGTGGTAGAAAGAATCTTGGCCGTGGTCGTAGTTCATTGGTGATTGTCAACGAGGGGAGTGGAAGTTTTTCAGGTAAGCCATACTTCCAAGGTGAGCCGTAAGGCGAACTATTAGAGTGGGTAAGCGCCTCTACTTTTATTATAGTGGGTAGAGGGTTTCTGAGCTAACTGGCCATGTTGGTACCACCACAATTGTAGTAATTATTTCATTGATTGATCGACCAGTGGGATATTCTCTTACGTACAGAATTCACGGGCTTAACGAAGCTCTTCGATGCGCTTCGCGTCTCTGTTTGTTCGTCCCAGTCTCTGTTCGGGTCTCTCCTTCAGCATGGCTCTCTCTTAGAGCCTTGTACCTTTATTGAGATTTTTTTTAGGATGGGTGTAGCTTTCTTTCATGTAGGAATTTATCCCGCTGTAATGTAATATATAGGAGTTCTCCCGGCTTTATTTATGATAGTTGTGTTCTTTCTATTCCTTCCAGCCGAGGGAGAAGAAGGGTAAAAGAATGAAAGGTAAGCATGTCGTGTCGACGCACGCGAAAGGCTATCAATGTACAAGTCCACTTCGATAGCCAAGCAATGAGGGAGTCTGAAGAGACTTCCAGTTCGCTGGACTTAGTTTTAGATACTCCAAGCCTCGTTATGTTAATTCTTTTCTGTAACGGATTTCGATATTTAATGTACAGGTCGGTTGGGAACCTAATAAGACAAGCCAAGCGCTTAGCTTAGTTCGGCCGTTTACAAATTAGAATACCGAAACTGAGAATTCCAAATGCCCTCAGACAGATGCCACTAAACAAGTCAAGGACAACAGACAGTATTCGTGGATCGGGAAGACCAACTCTCATTCAAGGAAGCGGACCGTTGACGACAGCTGGCCGGGAAGGAATAGAAAGCGGGGATAAGGTCTCAGTGTAGTCGATGTCCTCTTTCAGAGTTCACCCCTTGGCGACAAGCCTGGCCTTCTATCTCTCAATCTTGCCTTTTGATTCCCTATTGGTCTTATAAATTTACACCCTACGGGCTTTAGGCTTGGCTCATTTTATTTCTCTGGGTTTCAGAGTGAGTGGGTTAAGGAGCCTTTTTCCGCCTTTCGTCTTTCCAGTCAAGCAGTGGTTCCCCTCTCATGAATCTACTCGACCATTCCGGAATGAGTGAGCTTTTGTATCCGTATTGAAGAATCCGGTTATCGACTCGGCAGCTATTGAATCTAAGCCAATTGAATCAGCAACCGCTGGTACAGTAAGCGGTGTTCAAATAGCGGATCTTCTCCGCTGCTAGCTCTTATTCTTACTAGGTTATGCTTCCTCATAGTTCTCTTTAACATGATTCTCTCATACGCACTCCTATTAAATTAAAGGAGTTAGGAAGCGATCTGAGTAGTTCTGGTAGCGCCCAGGTAGCCAATGAGCGCTTGTCTGGTATCGAATGAGCTCAAGTAGTTGAGTAGCTAAAGGCGTTGCCTTAGAGGAATGAATGTCCTATCTTCGGGTAGCTTCCTACAGACTTCTTCCCTTATTTATGGAAGTGTGAAATAAGAACAGAGGGTATTGACTTATTAGCAGCTCAAGCTCCATTTCAAAGGTGAGGAGTTCACCTTCTTTCTGGCTGATTCAATATCACCGGAGTCTGCTCTGGGTTCCAAACCAGCAGCGAAGTATCTTTTCTACGATACACTGGAATCGGGTCGCGGGAAGAAAGCCTACCGACGGGTATGAAATACAGGGATTCGGCATTCAAGAACTCCCTCCCAGCCATCCTATCTTGTGTAAAAATAGCTTTCAGGCCAGTACTCTTTCTCTCCTGGAAGCGAAGGCAGGAGCAAAGCCTATTGATTCACCTGTTTGCTAACCTACTTGTCGGCTACCCGCACTCTGTAACCAGAATAGGGCTCTGGAGTTCATACCACCCGGCGGTTCATCATAAGTCTGGAAGGCGGCGCCTAAACTAGTCGGACTTGCTTGAATCGATACGCTTACCGGACTTCTCTGTCTATTCAATTGATTTTGTTGCAGACTCTTCCCCCGGCCCAGGCATTGTCTTAGCTCTTCACCCAACACATATGATAGATACGGATGGGGGAACGTATGCCCTACTAGATGATGCCTTTATAAGGTACCTTCGAGACCTGAAATTACTGCCTGCCCTACGAGAATGATTTACCTTTCTTTCCTAACAGAATGACTCCCTCCTACTCCTACCTTGCTTAACAAAGGCTTTCTCATGCTTTGAATGCCGGCCTATTTAGGGTAGGGGTCCACGGCCGTCTAAATCGACAGAGACCTGTACCTCATTCTCAGCACCCCTTACAGTCTCGGGCTATTTCGCCCTTAGCTCGGCGTTCATCTTTCCGGTCTAGCTCAACGATGAGCTCTTTAGATGTTCAGTCTGTTCGGACGGATATGACGTTGCATGTCATCATCATGGGAACCTCATCATCGCTGGTATCCTCGGGTCCCGACAGATATCCGTCTGCAGGCTTAGAGCTTTGCCACCAATGAATTCATTATCATACTCTAATTATAATAGCTTAATTGGTTTTGCTTTGGACTCTGCTCTCACTAACGTCGTAGAAAGCCATTCTTCAAGCGACCAAGCAATCTGTTTCAATGTACTCTATCCGTACCCCGATACCTATTGAGGAGCAAATCCCTGCACTCTCGTAGTAAATTATCCTTTCCTCCTCTTCCTGCTGAACCAATGAGCTCCAATCGGGCGCCTTTACTTTCTCTCAATATAACGACCATCTCACCGGAAAGTAACTCGCTACCTTAACTAAAGGCATGCCTTTACTCCAACAGCAGGACTCTTGCTTTCTAAAGACTTGAGCAGAGATCTTATAGTTGAAGAAAAGACCACCAGTAGTTTGCCACATTTGCTGATGAAAGAACAGCAAGAACGGGTTTTTGAAAGACAAATGCAAAATGCAAAGAAAGCAGAAGATGCGGCTTAGCCAGCTTGCTCTAGTCCCGTACGATAAGGATGAGAAAAGGCCCACTACGAGAGGAGAGAGTGATTCAGCTGCTAACAAGCGCAGGTTTTTCATGAAATGAATGGTTATTCGGGAAACGTCTGTTGATGAGGAGGTGTTACATAGTATCAAAAAGGAAACCAGGGCTCCGTTCGAAGAGACGAAGTTTGGTCCTTCTCCCTCACATGCTCCTTCCCATGAGCAACTCGGTTGGCTTCGTGAACGAGAACGCTGATCACCCTCACGCGGGAAGATGAACATTTTAAGGGCTGAAAGGGTAGCGACGGGATGTAGATCTTTATTTTTGAGGTAGCGTACTGTAGTTATAATGCCTTCGACACGGTTGAGGCTTCTACTTTTCTTCGGTCCCAGCCCAACAATCAAGCCAAGCGTAACGACCGCAGAAGGTACGGCCGAAGAATTAATCTCCAAGTCAACGGCATGTCGGGCAGGTCAAAGGTGATCCTAAAATCCGGGGAGAATCGATAGGAACCTAAGCGAGGCCGAAAAATTGATATTACGCAATCCTTACTGTCCATCTTTATCCACCAACCCCCGGCCCCCAATAGAATAGAGGATATTTAATGCCTCGTGAAAGTAATTACTGGCAAAGCCATACTCCGTAATATCAGAATAAATATCATATAACGTAGATCCGCCGGATCCCCAATGAATGACCTGCTCGACTATTTTTGAATATGTCCAGTTTTCCGGCAGGGAAAATTATGTGTTACCGTCAGTTTTTTAACACTTTCGGTGACAGCATTCAAAAGTGTATAAAAAGCGTTTTGCTCCAGGGGATCGTAGTTAAAATTCGTATGGGGAGCGGGGGAGGGTTAGATTAGAGGGAGGGGGACTGCGAACGCCCGTCCCATGAAGCGCCAGGGAACCGTGCATTCCTCCCGGGCTGGGCTCAGGGACTGCAATCAGCCGCTTCCCCAGTAGTCGTCAGCTCGTTCTTGACAGATCCGATCGGGTGTTCATAATCTGGAGTAAAAGGATTCGAACCTTTGCATGCCGGTACCAAAAACCGATGCCTTACCACTTGGCTATACTCCATACGGCTTTTGGACGGTAGAACGAACGGGGAGAGGGGGAAGGGAGAAGCAGGGCTCGAAGAACGAGCCGTGCAAGAACGCGGGGATATAGCAAGTAAGCAGCAAGTTATCCCTTCACGGACCGACTACAACAAGCTCGCGACTCTAATAGAAACAGACGGTAAGCTCTCTGCTCTATTTGCTTGCAAAGCGTTTACCTATCAAAGTTGGCGAACGCTTCTGTAACCTTAGACTCGTTACGCTTAACGCCCACTTACTTAAAGACTCGTTGGCTCCGCGTCCACCGAAAGTCGGTAACCTTCGTCAGCATTTGGTACTCTCTCGATAGCTTCAATAGTTCACTGAAAGCCTTTGGTGTAATGAACCGCAAGCCCTTCAGAAAGAAAGACATAATCAAAAGGCTTGGTTGCGGGAACCGACGGTAACGAAGGTTACCGGGCCGATGCGGCCGGTTACCGGGAACCGCAAGGTTGCAAGGTTCCCGGGAAACGACCTTCCCTTTGTTTGTAAAGTAGGCCTTTTGATAACTAATTAGAGTTGACATGAAATGGATCACGGAAGAAGACGTATCTGATGAATGAATGATTCAATCCCCTCTCACCCACACGGGGGGGTTCTTCTATGGAAGGGGTTCCCCTTATTCTATGTGAGGTGGGGCGTACGTAAGAGCGGAACCTAGATAGAACGCGGAGCGCCGGCCGCCGATACAGTGACCATGCTTACCAGCTCTGACCATTGCCGCCTATAGATATAGATGGAAGGTAGCTTGCTTCTCTTCTCCTAGGCGGCTCCCTGCACATGTTATTCGCGAAGAAAAGGCAGCGAGCGGTTCTTCGCTTAGTAGAGCTACCGGCCGCCGGTTACTTTCTGAGGGGCTCCGCTGGAGAAAAAGAAGGTCCCCCTTACTCTTCTCTCTTAAAGCTTTATAAAGCTCGGCCGGCGAGAAAGGGTTGGTTAAGAACTATTGACTGTAAACCATAGCAGTTACAGTCACTCAATTGAAATGTTTGCCTTAGGAATGAAGATGGATGAGCAGAGGTTTGAAGCCGCTCGACCCAAACAAGCAACGGCGAGCCCCTATCAGAGAAAGCCTTGGTAAAGCGCGCTAGCGCGCTTGACTTGGAGGTTCGCGCATCCTCTTGCTGGGAGAGGAAAGCCTGGAACTGATGAAATTCGGGGGAAACATGGAATCGGTCACTATACTGGGGGGGGCGAGACATGACCGCGACTTAAGATTCAAGTACCGTTGAAAAGACTAAAGGAACGGGGGGAATTACTACCTGTAATAAAGCACAGGCTAATACGAGCCGACCAGAACTTAGATTACCAGATCCTGGACACAATCTTCCTAGAGATGGAGAGCCCCTTGCCCCGCCTTTTCTAGCCTCTCCATCTTGCTTACCTAGCTCTTGTCTTAGTTACTCTTCTTCTTTTCTATTTTCTAGGTTTTTTTCTGAGTGTTAAAACAGTAGATTTTTCATTTGCCAATGAATTGGCCCCGATTCGATCAATAATGGGATTCTTGGCTATAAGAAAGGTTCTGTGACATGGACGCCCAACAAAACTCGGTCGGTCGGTTGGCCTACCTAACAGATGATAAGATTCTCGATCGATTTGATCGAATTTTGAAAAGTCTTTCTCATTATTCAGAACAGTGGAGCTTTCGATCAAGACGTTCTCGCCTCCCCCGTTTGGGCTCTCGCTCGAATCGGAACCTTTATGCGTTGGTAGGCTTTCGACTCAATCGAATAGCCGGGCGCCAATAAAAGAAAAAGTTTTCGCACCGCACGGGCTCATCATCTGATGCAGAACTTATTTCATAACCACCATCCATCACCAGCGCACATTCCACATCCCACTTAAAACTTATCGATTCCTCGGGTAGCCTCCTCTAGAAAGGCATTCCAGCTTCAGAGGCAGGTGAGCCGGGTCAGGAAGGACTTTGACTGCTGGGATGGGGTCGGATCCTACTCGAAGCACTCCACCACGAATAAGAATATTCGGGTTGGATAGGCAGTAGAGATAGGAACTCCTATCTGTAGGGCGGCTTTCAAGACAGAGATGCACTACTCCATCTGGCTTTAAGACCTCGTGGGGAAAGATAAGAATCCCTTTTTTAAAGGTAAGGACTGAAGGGAATAAAAAAAAATATAAAAAATCCCTTACCGGCCGACGGGACTCTACGTCTGGGTCTTATTCCATCTTAAACTCGGATTAGGAAGAGTGCCCTTGAACTACAGATCAATCATAATATAATAAACAATAAAAAAAAGAAATGGATTCTCCTGACTCTAACAAGTAAGCAAGTAAACTACCTTTAGGCGAGAAAAAGAAAAAAAGGCAAGGGGGAGATAGGGAAGAGGAGATTAAGGATAGTCACTCCGCTCCATAGATAGTGAACACAGATTCTTGTTTCATTTTCCATTCCTTTCGGGTCGAAAACGCGGGCTGCTGGTGGGGCTGTGCCCATTCTTTCTCCCTCTTCTTCCGCTTGACAACCGGAATAAGGAACCTTATAATTAACCCTACCTGTCGATGAAAAAATAGGATTTGAGAGGAGTGAAGCTGCTTGACCTAATAGGGCAAGGAGTGAGAGCTAGCGGATCATAAATATTTTTTTGGAATGTCCTACTCTACTCCTGCCCGAGCTTTCCGATCAACCAATCCCCTCTTATTTTAGTTTAGGGACATCTCTTTGTTAGGTAGGGCCAGGGATCACTAATTAGTCGAATGAGCCCATCCCTCAGGCCTATCATTTATTGGTCGATCCGGCTCGGCTGGCGGCTCCTGCATCTCCATGGGGCCCCTACAAGTTGCTAGGAGTCCCTCTAGTCGAATCAATAATCAATAGAAGTTGACTGACCTGGCTCTTCAATCGACGATCTACTGTTCCCTCTTAGTTGCAGATGCCCATGCTTTGATTCGAAAGCCCTAGCCAGTGATGAATCCCCAGTAAGATCGGAGTCTTTCATTCCTCCTCCCTTCAGTCCAGTTTTAACCCGTCCCAGCAACGAAGACCTTCCTACTTACTGCAAGGTTAGGCTCTGCCCTTCCCCTAGAATCCACTCCGGGTCGGAGGAGCAGCTAGTCCAACTTCTTGAGCAGCCGAGATATTGAACAACGAACGAGCAAGCTACCTTGCCTCACCCTGAGATGAGAGGGAAGGTCGATTTGACTCGAATCCTGGACCTGATCTTTAATCCTACACCGGTTAATGATGCGATGGGATAAGTTTTTTTTTCATCAATGCTGGCCTGGCCCAGTCGAGGCTCGTCCATGCCCAATCCCAATGGACAAACCTCTGATCTGCCCCTAGCTCTAGAATCCACCCGTCTTCCCCAGTCCCTGAAAGCCCTCCTATCCTTGGCCTAGCCCTCTTTATCAACTCGAGTCTGAAGTTCAGCGGCTTTCATCATTGACGAAGACCTGCGCTAATAAGACAAAGAAGTGGGGAGTCTATGCCTTTTCATAAAACGAAAAGCTTTCAGTCCTTGAATGAATCAGTAACAACGAATTCGTGGAATGAGGGATCAATAAACGGATAGGGAGGGGAATGGCCTTTCCATTATTGGTGGACCATCCCTTGAATTGAACCGGTCACGGAGCTCTCCATTGAGTTGTTTAGGTTCTGGAATTCCATATCTAGTTGGGGGTTTCAGTTCGAAGGTTATCAAATGTGGTGCGGGTTCATCTCTCTCGACCAGTTCAGGTTCAAGGGAAGGGTTATCGAGGGGACCCAGACTTTAGATCTCTTTCTTCTCTATTCTATGGCGGGAGGTTTATTTCGTATCAAGAGTGTGTTGGGGAGGCCAGGTAAAGACGGATTGGATCGAGAGGCGATGCCTACTCTACTCGTTACCACTAAACGACGAAGCCAAGAGCGGAAGGAGGGACTTGAACCCTCAACCTCAGCCTTGGCAAGGCTATGCTCTACCATTAAGCTATTTCCGCCAGCTACGGTAGTGGCGAAGCACTACTGAGCAATTAACGTATCACTTGATACGGACGACTTCTGTTTTTCCGCCGGACCACACTCTTAACCTCCGATCGAGATACGAGCACGAGTAGGTAGGCGGCTAGGGGGGGAGGGGCGGCTGCCTTTTCAATCAATCTCCGGCCGCTCAGTGCCGCTATTGGTGCGAGTTGTAAGGAAGGAGTCTTGGTCTCGAGTCGAGCTGGGGCGTCATTTCATTCTCGTAACGGGAGTGAGTGCACCGCAAGATCAGACAAGTGACTCCCTCGCAGCGGTGGCATCTGTCTTTTAAGTTCAGTCATTTCCTAAGACGGCTCCTCTTATTATACGATAATCCAAGCAGATCCGGGAGCTGAAACATGAGTGTTTGTCTCTTTTTCAACTTCAACAGGAATGCATCAACAAAACAGCCCTTCCATATAGATCGTCGTGGCATGAACTTTGTCAAAAAAATTAATTTATAGCTAACTCCTCTTCCTATTGATCTTGATTAGTTCCAGCTTGTTGAGAGTTATCTTTTCTTTCTAGACCGGACCCTTAGACCGTCTCCTGAAAGACCTGCTTATCCCGCATGTGCTTTCGGAGCCCCCCACTCATTCAATCACTTGCTTGTGATTGCTTGCAGCCATTCCCCGAAAAAGGGAGAGACGAGGGAATCGTCCGCTCCCGTTCATGTGACGAATCGAACATCGTTAGGTCCCGAATTCTGCGAACCACCGGACCTAGACCAAGATCTCCATTACGTCGTACGATATATCGATCCGAAGAACTTACTTTCAGTTGTAAGTCATCCATTCTGCTCCTATCTAAAGTGATGCTAGGCTGCTTCACGCAGGTGCGCTTCGCTCGGCCACATGATGAACATGTTTTAAGCTAACTGCATGTCGAGCGCTTAAGCGGAGCTTGTGGTCACTCGTTCCTCGCTTGTTCCAATCCTAGTAAAGAGCTTCAGATCCGATTCTACACTACATACGATATTCCATTCCGGCCCTCACTAGCTCTTCGCTTGGTTGTACAAAGAGCATGCCCGAGGGGGTTACTACGCTCACCGCGCACTTGCATCACCACCTGAGCTTCGCTACCGCTTCGCCCAGCTCCTACGCCTACCACGAATCTTGAATCATCACGTGGCTGCTAAAGCAAGCTAAGCTTCACACGGCCCTGAGGAAGCCAAAAGACCCTCTCACGGCCGAAGGCTCCGCAACACGTTGGAGAACTTTTAGATCCCGCCCTAAAACGCCCGCCCATTTTCCTAGAGTTCCGAAGTGATCCTCATTCTCACCGCAGCCTTCTTACTTAAGCCGAAAGAAAGCCGGGCAAGAATCGGGTAGTACGAAGGGGAAGCAGAATCGTATCTGGCAGTGGTTCTTCGGATCGATCACAGATTCTCGGCCCCGTCGTTTGGCTTCCACTCCAGTTGACCTCTATTGTTCTCCCCCCCCCTTACACAACCGGGTGGAGGACTCATGTAAACTTTTTCCTGTAGGTCCCCGTTCAGGAAGGCATTTTTAACATATAATTGGAACAGAGGCCAATCTCGATTCGCAGCAATAGAGAGCAGGAGACGAACAGACTTCATCTTGGCTACCGGGGCAAAGGCTTCCTCGTAATCTATCCCATATGTTTGAGTAAAGCCTTGACTAGCCTGACCTTTTCCTCCTTTCTCCCACAAAGCTTCCCTTCACAACCAGTCCCATATAAAATTAGTAGAATTCGAGATGGGGAGAGTCAAAATGATACAAATGCGCATTTCCTCTCTGAATCGAGAGGTATCAGATCGAAGTCACATAAGTAATGTTTTATAAAAAAAGTTATTTCCGGGAGAACAAAGTGGATTTATGAGCAAATTATGGCATGAGAGGACCAATTAGACAGAACACTGTTGGATGCATTCCTTCGCTAGCAGGGCTTCGACCTCATCATGAAAGAGCATACGGTTGGTTGAAGCGCAAGATTGGCAGTATCCTCGAATTCCCGGAAACAAAGCTATCCATTTCGAGCAACTATTAGTGCAAACCACTTGAATACGAATGAGATCCATAATTACACCATTTCATATATAATAGTTTAATGAGAAAAGAAAGAAGAGAAATTTACTCCTCGCCCTGCTCAATTACTACTGGGATAACAGGAATAAGACGCCGGGGGGAATTAGTCACTAGTAGGTTGTACGTATTGCACTTAGTTCTCTCTTGTTACCATCTTAGACTCCGAGTTCTTCTAACTGATTACAAGTATATCTAACCCTAAAAGACCTCGCAACTTGAAGGCTTAGGCACCTTGCTTCAGCTGCTTTCCTTATTTCCTTACTTAACTTGCCTCACTGGCTAGATACCTTCCCAATACTTTACTTGAATGTGAAGGGATAAAAAGTACTTGCTGCTTGAGAGCTTTCCCACTTTCAACTGACGCGTAAACTATCTCCCTCCCCTATAGCGAGCTAAACCATTCCTACTCTACTATAGTCTTTGTTTGTTTGCTGGCACAGGTAGTAGAGGCATTCTCCACTCCATATGTAGAATCTGAAAGTTAAAGGCATCATTGGTAGGCGGACAAGCGAGCATTCCTGTGTGATTGGGGAGAGAATAAGGTGGGCACTGTGAATCGGGCAATTCGAAAAAGGATATCTGTATAATGAGTACCTCTTATGAAACCATACCGCTCCTCTGTTTTCTTCTGGTAAAGGGTCGGAATAAGTCCACGAATGAGTTCCTTCTTAACTAAAAAATATCTCCTAAACCAAGGCATAGTAGCTTGTTTATGTCTGATTAACCTCCTGGCGCTTTTTATGGAAAACTGAGTGATCAGGCATTCATATAACTGTGTCTTATCGCTCACTGTTCAAGGGCCTTATGGCTCTGATACACTCCCCAATTTATTGCTGGTGTTTATTTGCACCTGCAGGGAGGGACCATCTGGAATTAGAAAGTATGTCTGCAACTTTTACATTTTTTTTTGAACACCAGACTCCCCTATGATCTGCTCACCATACATACCTTTAAACTAGAGAACCTATAGGCAGCAAAGAGTCATACCATACCAGAGAGATGTATTGGTTCCATTGCCAACATCATGTATAATATATCTTATAGCCAACTCTCTCACCTGTAAAAGTTTCCTAAAAATCCAGCTACCATTATTTGGTTTGTGGTTAAATACACCAACAAAATGCTTATAAAAAAAAGAAGCATTGTATGTAAAATACATACCTATAATCTATATAAGGACTTTTTGCAGCCAGAACCCAGATATGCTTCAACATAGCAGCTTTATTCCACTCCACCAATGAAGCCCGAAACCACCTTATTTTTTTTAATTTTAAGGGCAGCAAATTTCCAAGCAACATTCCCTTTGTTCTTAACCATATCAGGACCAGACCATAAGAACCCTCTGCAGATCTTCTTGTCTTCAAATCAAAACCTGCACAGGCAGTATGAACACAGTACTCCAGTAAACTTGCATGCTAAAGAGGGCACTCTGAACCAGTTGCCCAGCATATAATAGGTATTTTCCAGTCCATCTCTGTACTCTAGCTTTGATTCTCTCAATTAGAGGCAAACAATCACTAACTGAGAGCTTTGAAGGACTGGCCCAGGTACTTTATTGGCATTTTACCTTCATTGAATTGAAGCCAATTAGATTTTAAATATTTCACTTTGCAGCATCAGAAAGATCTCCATAGTCGATTTTACTCTTGGATATGCAGTAAGACCAGAAAGATTTGCAAATTCTTTTAAGCATTGATTGACCACAGCAATGGAATCTTCAGCGCCTGAGCAGAAAATTAGTAAATCATCCGCAAAACAAAGATTATTAATCTCATTCTTTCTGCAATTTTTATGATAACTGAAGTTTGGATTAGTTCTGGCTTCCTGCTTGAGTTTCCTTGAAAGATACTCCATTCCTATTACAAAAAAAAGAGAAGGCGCTATAAGCCCTTGTCTTATTCCTCTATCAATTCAAGCAGCAAATCCTTCTCACGAACTAGAGATTTAGCAATCAACTGAGTGGCTTTCGCTCCTTGGTCTATTGTCTATCGACGCCCTTTTTTATTTATTTTTTGTTCATCCTTTGACTCAGCAAGGGAACGGAAAGCAATTCAATGGCAACTTGAAGCAGAATGTCCGTCTTTCTTTATGCTATGTAAATTCAATAATCTCTGGCCTCCTGGCAAAGACCCTTCCTCGAAAAATCTTTTATCTATTCTCTTCGACCCCCACTTTTTAGTTAGGGATCGGGTAACCTATTAAGTAAGTTAAGGAAATTCCTCATCTTTCCACATTTTTATAGAAAACTCTCCTCTAGACTGGGATTTTCCCCTGGCTAAGAGAAAGGGCTTAGAAAGCTATAGAAAAGCCTCTAAAACCCTTTTTCTTATTAGATAAAGGAAAAAGAGAAGACGAAGAAGTCATAGTAGGCTCTAAGAGTACAGCTACTCTTCTTATCTTATTCTCTTAAATGAAAGGGTACTGTATTTAAAAGCAGAGAAAGAGGAGCCTTGTCCTTAGCTCTTAAGGTTGTTATGCAACTGCATCGTCACCCAAAACCTAACTCCAACAGTAAAAAGCAAAAGTTTCACCCGCGACTAAACTAAGAGTAAGAGAATACTTCTCTTCTAACCAACAATACCTAAAGGAAATGAAGGCCTGTTCATCATTAACTTCTAGTTTAAGCCGCAGCATACACGATCACTTTACTTAAATAATCTACCCGGACGAAAGCCACCTGTGTTATGGGAAGATTACCAGGTCAGGCAAGTCCTCAATCAATGAAAGACGAGCGATTATGGATATTGATTGCGCCAAACATTGCTGTAGAGGCTCTTACTAGATAGGGTGGCAGAATAGGAGTCTCACTAGTAGTAGTATTAAGCGGGCAGCGGTAGGGCAAGTTAAACATTCTATCTTTGTCAGGCTTAAGCTAAAGGGCATTAGAGAAAGAAAGTTCTTGTTTCCGGGCATATCGATGGGAATAAGAGCAGGCGGTAAGTTAGGTAATTCCTTCCGGTAGTGGATGCTGGTGGATCAGAGTCAAATCGCTCATCATAATAATCCGATTCTCCGACACACGATATGAAATGGAAGTCCTACCAAATATAAAAAGAGCCTTTCATACAACAAAGAAGATTCAAACTCGTCTTCCTGACGGACACTGAAATGCTAACCGGACTGGTTACTACATAGCCCTTTCACCAATAAGCGATTGGCGGATGGTGCTAGACCCGTCAGACTCGCTATCGACTACTCAGAAAGAAAGACTAAAGCAAAAGAATGGATTAAGGTGATACTAAACACTTAGCCGATTCGAAGGCTTCAACCGCTGTTAGGACCGACTACCGGACTGATAGAATGGAATGATAGAGCGAGAAAGGTAGGTGGAAATTAGGACTATGATCTGAAAGCTGCTGCTTTGGCTATGGCTTGCTTGTCAAAGCCGGGCTTCCTCTTTTTTATTTGAGACTATACCTTTAAATTAAGAAGCTAGATCTTTATATTATATAAGGGAAGAAGCTCAGATCAAGATGCCCACTTCTCCTTATAGACTCTTCACAGTCACAAGTAAGTATGAGGGATCCGAGATCTTTTCAAACAACAAGAACGGAACATCAGGACTTTTTCTAGTTATACTTCTCTAGACAAGCTAGGCTCGCCCACCGGTAGGCTAAGATACTTTCAGAGCTGAATTTAAGATGTTTATTGCTTTCAGCATGCTTTGCTTCAAAACAGAGAAGAGCGGAAACGACTACGAGAGCAGTTACTCTTCTAACTTTAACACCGGAAACGCATTCAGTTACCTTTCTAAGAGCTACTTTAATTTCTCTTCTTTGCTTCACTGGTAAGGCTCATCGGTCTTCTGGCCAGGCATATAATCGATTCTTTGACCGGCTTTCGAAAAAGCACCTTCGGGCGCTGGCTTTTCACGCTTAATGATAGAGACTAGTCTGATAGAATTATTCTTCTTGCTATACGCAATTTATTTTTTAGTAAGACAGTAGGAATTAATTCACTCAATTAGAAGCCGCCTCTAAGGATAAAGTCTTTCATCTGCAGGGTAGGCGCTGTGATATCAGGCCTGGGACTACTAAAGTACTTTATTACTTTGTTCTACGTTGAAGATTGGTAGTAATAGTAGTACTGTAAAAGTTATTTCTCACATAAAAGCTAAATTTTATCGTGTAAGCGAAGACTCTTTCCGCGCCGGAATAGGCCCCCCTACAGAGGCCAGTGACCCTCTTTCTTCTCTAAAGGAGTAGTAGGTCATGGAGGCTCAGGGCTACTTTTCCCGAAGGAGCTTGTAGCGACATTTGAGAGACGTTCAGAGCTCCCTCTTCTCTTGAACTTCCATAGGAGTCCGCTCGTCGTCATACCGGGCTTAGGAGAGGATGTTAACAGTGACGAGTCTCTCCCGCGTCTGCTCCGGTAGGCGCTGTGATAGCAGGCCTTGAATTTAGGTACGGGAAAAAGTCATGCCTTACTTTCTTCCGGAGGATATAATGTGAAAGGCTTCACATATGATAGAACTCTTAAAGGGAGAGCGTCATTACTTTTCGGATAAGATATCTTTCTAGAGGTCAAGTCTCTTGGAGAGATAAAATTTAATTTCTTGACTCTTGTGAGTAAGGGCATTGAGCTTCTTACTCTCATTTTTGCAGAGTTATGAGACTGTCTCCTACCGAATTCTGTCGATGGAAAATCCTCTAGCGTCTAACTCTTCCTCAAGAGTCCTTCAGACTCAGGCAAACTCAAGCCGGAAGAGCCTCTTATATTATAGGCCCTGCAAGACCGCGTCTACCTCCTTCTTAGATAAAGGCATAGAGTAATGGCAAGATCAGCCTAAGGAACTATCCATTGCTCGGCTACAATTGCTCGCGCGGGTCTAGGTCTATTTGCCAGAAAGAGTTCTCAAACATCACAGCACTTCTTCCCCGACGGCTAAAAGTAAGCCGCTAGTTAAACTTAACGCGGGAAGCGCAACTTGGCTTTAGGGAAGCCGGTAGGCTATTCTTTATTCTGGGAGAGAC
The DNA here is from genome assembly GCF_029867415.1 of Vicia villosa. Lineage (NCBI taxonomy): Eukaryota > Viridiplantae > Streptophyta > Magnoliopsida > Fabales > Fabaceae > Vicia > Vicia villosa. The sequence continues at coordinate 537,145 of NW_026705539.1, forward strand.
TTTCGATTCCTTCCGCCTCAAGTACGTTCCAGTTTCTGCCCGCAAAGGTCTTTTGTCTGCTAGGACCATCTCAATCTCATTCCAAAAGACTAAGAATGAAGCGAGGCAACTAGCCTGTCTCTACCTAGTAAGGCATTGTACGCCACCAAAAAGCACTAACCTTGCAGATAAGAATATCAAACTCGAAAATAAAGTCCTGCTTGCACCGGTCGACTACAAGGCATGGGCCTTGCTGCAGGCGTGGTAATCTTAGCAAGAGGGCTGAACGTCTCCTCATAATCCTGTCCATATTTCATAGTGAACCTCTTTGCCACTAAGCGAGCACCGGGCCTACCTTTGTGGGTCTCTCAACTGTCTGTGGGTATCGCGAGAATACGAATACTTTGTAACCTTGTCTTGGATTTACGCCTACAACCAGATGCCTTTTTTGTGTAATGGAGTAATCATTCTCTTTGAGAAGTTAGTCTATGGCCTTGTAAGGATTAGAGCGTCTTCGGGGATTAGAAGAGCTCAAGGATTAGGCCTCTGTCGCGCAGCTTGTCCACAGAAGTCTCAGTTCAACATCTTAATGAACCAGGCCGTTAAGGATGTTGAGGGGACCCGTGAAGGTTATATTTGAAATGACGACAAATGTGAATTATTTTTGTGTGCGTGGTAACCCGATGGAATGGCATTTTCTAGGAGTTCGAGAATGGGGGCTCTGACAGTTATCTCGAAGTAATACGAATCTGTCAACTTGAAAGGTGGGGCACTAGCCGCCAGAAAGGGGAAGTAAACGCATTTCGAAATCGGCTTATAGAAGGTAAGGGAAGCCCTTCTATATTCAATTCAACCGTAAGGTATAGTATGATGGCACGACTTGTTGCTTATTTCCGTCCGTCTAATCGGCTTGGCCTATCGGCCCTAAAAATCTCATCAAGCTCTCACTCTTTCAGGCTCAACGGTTCAATGTTCGCTAATGTCCGAAAGAATTAGAATACCCCTGTAATTAAAAAGCAGCGTAAAGAGCTGAACTTTCTTAAGTCTCTTCCCCGGCGGGTCCGAGACTTCTATATGAAAACTCTCTTAAAGCTATTGAAATGTACGATCGGGCAGTCAAATAGGCATGTAGTCTTGACTCTGGCTTTACTATATGATATATAGCCCCACTTTCCCGCTTTTCTTTGGCGTTTTTATTCTGGCATTAATGATTTTCGATCCGCCTTGCCAAGATCCATTCAAGTAGATTTAAGGGTCTTCCCTTTTTTATTATAGCACGCACAGGCCCTACCTAATGGTTTTTGAACTGACCGAAAGTCCTGCTTAAGGAGTGGCCTTAACGGATCTATACCTCTGGCCTTCTCCCTTTGTTAGAGATGCCTCTTCAGTCTATTGCTCAACGGCCTATGGCTTCTAGAGTAGAGAGAATTCCTAGAGCCTTTCCAGACCAGATAAAGTCCTTCTATCCAGGTTTAAGCTATGGCTTCGATTAATAAATTATCTTCCCGGCTATAAAGAAAGTCTTAGGCCCTCCCCTTACTCTAAGGTCAAAGTCTTTACCGGTACAGAGAAGAGATAAGAACTATTGTTCGCTCGTACGTATCAGTCTATTAGATATTATTTTTTTCCCTAATCATGTTCCAAAAGGTCCCAGTACCTACTTTAGTCATCTATCATTCTTCTTCCTTTCTTGCTATACGCAATTTATTTTTTATCCCTGGTACAAAGAATGGAAGCAGTAAAGCTCGTGAAAGAAAGTTAATTTTCTGCGCTGATAAAAGGGCATTTTTTTTCAGTAGTTGTATTACCTGAGTTATTTTTTCAGTACTTTACCAATGTGATCTAGGGAAGACAAGTCTTTGATATCAATTGGATCAGTATCCACCCATACATCTCCGTGATATACTGGTATCCTCTTGGTCCCCTGCTTAATCCCAAGCCTGACATCTCTTTCTTGATGATGTTAAGAGTGTGCCAATCAATCCGGAAGTTGGCTTCCACCGCTACCTGTTCTGTACGAGATGGATCTGCGTACTGTGACTCAAACCATTCTGGACTGACCAGGTTTTTCGCCGGTCCCTTGTACTTTAGTACATTGGTGCTATCTTTTGCGATGTAGAAATAGTGCTAAAAAGTCTCCTTTCATGACTCTGTCCTCTAGCTTAAACTTACCTAAGACAGAAGAAGAAATAACTTCTTTAGGCCAAGCACAACTGAGTCTGTGTCCGTGTAGTAGCAGTCCTCTCTTGAGATATAAGGTTACATATATATCCTAGCTGAGGCTGTGATCGCAGCAGCTAGTTGTACAGCAGAGTTCTGGTTCAAAAAATCTGAGCCCATCTTGGTATTGCGGCTGCGAAGTCTTCTCGCTAAGCATATCAGCGAATATAAACTCACTATTCCTGGGCCCAACCTCGAAATGGCCAAGGCTTTATAATCGGGTATAACTCGGAAGCCGGCTTGCGCTGAGTCTATACCTCTGGCAGGCATCGCAGCTCTTAGCATGTGCTATGCAATCTGACAGGACCGTAGGCCAGTAGTGGCCATGTCTCCGGATCAACCAACGCATCTTCACAAACCCATGTGCCCCACTTAGGGGAGTCCGTTTTTTTGAGCTAACTAGAAGCTTAGAGTAGAGCGCTAGCGTGCACACTTCCGTTAATGTGCTTCACCGATCGATGGAATCTTTTTTACATTGATTAGTCGGACCAAACGGAGAGATCAATGCTACTCATTCTGATCTCAGCTGCTTTGTATCTTTATCGGGTACACCCCATACATACAAAGACTGGAGGAAGCTACTTCGCCAATGGTACTTCTTCCTTCTTCAAGCTCTTCCTCGCCGTAAAACTACTTATATCTTTCAGGTGTAGAGAGTCTTAAGCAGCAAGCATGAGTGAACAGAGACTGCTATAACCATGTCCCTAGTTTTTAGTAGGCGTGGGAAGATAATTTCTTGATTGTTTAGTTTAAAGTCAAGCAATAAATTTCCGAGAATAGTTTTGCAGGGAAAGCAAAAGAAGAAATAAAAAGGATCGAGACAGGAACCTTACTCTCTTAGCATAGGCTTTAAGCCCTCATGTCCTATAGGAAGTGGAAGTCATAAATCCTATCCATCTTTTTCTCTAAAAATATATAAATATATAATGAAGAAATCATATCGTGCTTATATTTTAGGATCCTCTAAATCCTCAGACACCGAGACTATGGGGAATCCATATTTGTTAACGAAAAGATTCCCAAAATTACAAGAAACCACCTGACCATCTCCGGGCTTCTGAATTAAAAATGGAACTCCTTCATCCATAATGGAATTCTCTATAAATAAGAGAACCCTATTTTTTTACTTTGCATGCAGTTCCGATTGGAACGAGCATTTTATGATAGAATCGTGCGAAGGGCAAGTCCGGAAACTTAGAAACGAAATATCTTATCTGTAAAAAAAAAAGTTAAAAAAAACCGGACGAAGAAATCGGACGGGCGGTATTCTTTCGTCGGCCCCCTTTCTTGTCTAGTGTATTAGAATCCATTATAGGTCATTCGGAAGGGCTCCGTTTCTATTTTAGGGCATAACGTTGTGGTTGTTCCCTCTCCTCTCCTTTAAGTCGAGTGACTTCGTACCTCTCCTGACCGATAAAAATAAGTTCCAGAGGCATCCTCCATTCATATCGATTTGGGTTTTTCTGCACCATATTTTGATCTGCCTCTTCTTCGATCCGGAATTCCCAACAAATCCTTGACTCCTCGAATACAATGGGATTTAACACCTGGCAAATCTTTAACTCTACCTCCTCTTATTAAGACCATAGAATGTTCCTGCGAATTATGACCTTCGCCCGGAATGTGAGCAAATATATCATGTCGATTGCTCAATCGTACTTTGGCTATCTTACGTGGAGCTGAATTTGGTTTTTTCGGTGTTCTCGTTGAAACACGCGGGCGTACTCCTTGCTTCTGGGGACATTGATCCGAAGCTCGAGTACGGTCCGTGCGCCGTTTTTCTTCTCTACCATGACGAATCAATTGATTTAATGTAGGCATCGCTCTTTCCTTTGTCCTTCCTCCCTATTTTTGCATACTAATACACATAGTTTATCATATCTAGCAAATTCAGCAGCTCCTCGCACCCCCAACTATGAGTGCCACATAACAGCACATCATAGTAGGCATCCGTCAGAAAGCCGTGCTGAATAGCTTCATCACCAAACATTGTCCGAACAAGGTCAGGCATGGTCCATTCGGGGGGTAAGACCTTCCCGGCTTCATGCACACACCTGTTGTATTCATTACATATTTGATTAAATAATAGGTCCAAGTCAGGTGCAGCACTTTGCGCGTCCGAAAAAGTCGAAGAACTAGTGGAATAAGCTGAAGAAGGGAAGGAATGATTAGGAGTCTCCTGGATAAAATCAATATCGCTAAGCGTCGGATTACCAAAAAGTACGAGTGCATTATTATTCACGCTACTTGGTTCATTTTTTAACTGCTCCCCCCAACAAGAGGAAAGACTTGTTTGTTGTAAATCGCTGGTTGGGTTTACCAATCAAGAAAGACATGGGAAAAAGAAAGATTCACAAACGAAAGAAATAGGAAACAGCATTTCATTTAAGACGCAATTCCTCGATCCAATCTCGCACTTGACACGCAATAAAGACCTGGCTTTCTTCAAAGGACGGATAGGATCTTAGCCTACCTGGGACCGGCTCTATGAGCACGGGCGGTGGTTTCTCGATAAACTTTCTTAGTCTGAATCAGAAAGACAGTGAAGAGCAGGGATTTTTCACGTCTTTTTTGATATTTCATTCATAGCAAGGTTCTTTTTGTTTTCAATAAATAAGACACTGACAATTGCAGGAATAGGTGATCAAGCGGTTGCGACCATCACCTACGAGAAATCCCACTTAAAGGATCGAAAGGAAGAAAAGCTTCTTATTTAGTGATTGCACAGGATTAATTGTTAATTATCGAAATTAGTTAAACTTACAAGATCTCCGTTGCCGCCCAGCTCTTCCTTGAATAAAGCAATTGCCCATGTTCAAGCGCCTAGAGAGGAAGAAGCAAAGCTAGTCTTCTTACCACCTACCGCTACCACAGAGAGAAATCCCATTTGTATTCGCAGCTAACCACGAAGAGAGTTAACCGTCGACTTGAGCACCAACAGCTACCACTCCGACATTTGCTACAGCTACCGGGGTTGAACTTGAACGAGGAAAGTAGGGATTTTAGGCATAACTTTTTTTCCTTCCTATAGGGAGTTGAGAAAAGACCATGCTACCATAGTCACAAGGTACGAAGCGGGGAAAGCATTTTCACAAGACCAAAGAAAGGTATTTGAAGCTTCAAGCATTCGTTCCGAGTCGACAAAAGCAGAGAAGAT
>NW_026705539.1:545000-560000 GCF_029867415.1 Vicia villosa
GTGACCACATCTGCTGGCATGTGATGTTTGGACATAGAATCGAGTCCTTGTGAATGGGCAGAGCCAGGTGCTCTTATTTTACGACGGTAGGGACGATTGCTTCCATTACTGACCAGAAAGACACCAAATTCTCCTTTAGGTGCTTCAACTGAGGTATAGGTAGAAGGAGCTGGTACGGAAAAACCTTCTGTATAAAGTTCGAAATGGTGAATTGAGGTAGAGTAGACCGATGATCCTGTAGTCATTTGGCCGGCTATTGAAAGAAAAAGCTTGCATCTGCTCTCCCTATTCGTTAATCTAAAAAGAGATGAGAGTTCCGGACGGATCGGATCACTCGCTGATAGGGAACGCTTTGCCTTGTACCAAAATTGGCAATTTGGCTCAGATAACCCGCGTAAGTGTCCTCCCTAAGCGCATGCCCCTCCGGATAGAAAATAAATCCCCGAATCGTATGTCTTCTTTCAAAGACAACTTGAGGGGAATACCCGTCCGCCACAAGTGCGGCCTCTACGTGTCTTTCGATTGACAGTTGACTCCGGACGAAGGAGTCGAGGATTCGCTCGTTATAAGCTACCCCCCACAAATTCGCCCTCAATCGAGCAGCGAGCTCTTCCCGCCGGCTGTTGTCATCGAGAAGCGGAGGCTCCAGTTCGGGAATCACAGGCTGCTGATTCACGCTCGCTTCGCTGGATTCGTTTGAAGATGGCATAGATTGTAACAAAACACCTTCTTCGAAACTTCTCCAGCCCGAGGTCGATGCGCCGTCAGAGGGTTGCTCCGCTGCAGGATTGGCAGCAGGTTGACCTCCTGCTGGATCCATCATGTGAAGGGTAGACTCATCGAGGCCCGAAAGAAGACAAATAAGAAGAATTAGGGGAACCTCCCAACCAAAAAGTCGAATGAAGAGTAATCGGACTAATTGAACCAAAGGGACTTTATCCCCCAAAAGAGTTAAATCTAAGCCGATTACTAGAGCTAAGAAATAGCAAAAAATCAGGAACAATAAAACGATCGAAATTCTGACCAAAGAATTAGACATTCGAAGACCCCTGTTACTCATATCAGCACCCTCATACATCTCCCTCATCTTTTTGCAAAAAGCCGCTCCACGGTGGTAAAGTCTCATCTTATCCTCTTTCTGAGTCATAGCTTTTCCTAGAAATCCTCCTCTTCCTGTTCTATTGATCAAAAATATCCAGCAGCAGCAAGATAGCGCCGGTTTAGAATTCGCGAGATATTTCAGTACGCTAAGTGAAACGGTCGATTTGCCTATTTTCTTTTTATTTTAGAAATTAAATAAATATTTATATGGGGCGTGCAGCACTTTTCGATGTCACGCACAAGCATCAGGCTACTAAGACTTTAGTATGTACGAGCGGTGTTGAACCCTCTAACACCATGGCACCGATGTTCATGACGCCGTGAAACCTTCCCGACGGCTGGCAAATCTGGAACGCGCTGAACGATGGCGTCCTAATGGCGTCACTGTCGTTGTCACTGCTGGAGGAGAGAAGCTGACCAGGAACTCCGGCGTGACGCGGAAGAGGAATGGAATTCCTGGTAGGATTCTTGCCGCTCGAGGAGCAGAGCCCTCCGGAGGTCGTCCAAAGCCCGAATCCGGTCTCGGGTATTTTGCATGTTGCCACCCGCTCCAGATTGATGGGCGAACGACGGGGATTGAACCCGCGCGTGGTGGATTCACAATCCACTGCCTTGATCCACTTGGCTACATCCGCCCCTACCCCCGCACTGGTTTTAGTCTCTATCTACGATCAGATTCTTTCTGAACCCCCCTATGACCGCTATCAAAGAGAAGCTTTTTCCTATACTATAACTATAGTAGTAGCAAGTCTATTTCTTGTTTTTTGGAATTAGGGGAAGCAAAGCTTCAAACAAAGAGGTTGGGCTGTTCACTTCATTGATTTGACTTCACTTGACTTAAGATTAAAGATAGGGGCCGGGCGGGCAGTGAAGGCTCGTTTAGTAGACAGCAAGCTCCGCTTTTTGAAGCGAGCCCCCAGAAAGCCATTGCACGCTAGCCTCTTGTATAGGGTTCCCTGCGCACCCCTAAACTACAAGCTAGCTTTGAAGCCCCTACTTTCTCGATGGTTGGGATATTAAAAGAAGCCCCTTTCTATAATATATATAAGGGAAGCTCTTCGAGCTTTCTTCGCATGCTTGAGCTTTCCCCTTTCTATTAGTAAGGTTGTCAAAAGGTAGGTTTCTTACTTAGTGCTTGTGCTAAGGAGCTTCTTTCTCAAAGTAAACTTTATCGCTTCTTGCTTTAGTAAAGATTGCAGGGGCGCGTAAGCGCCCTTCCTTCAGCCGGCTCCGCCCTATCTATTCATCTCTTTTCTCAAATAAATGGATCTTTAGGGATCTCTCTTGTTCATAGATCTTGAAACCAGATCAATAATATCCATTTCTCAATATATCTTTCTGGATCTATCTCCATATCTAAGAAAGAACCAACACTTCAAGGGCGTAACCAACGGAAGGTTCTCACCCCCTCCGACATAGTTCTCCGACGATGCCCCCTGGGCGAAAGGGGCCACCATTCTCTTTCTTTCTTCAATCGTTCCGATCAGGACAAGTGGGTTGGTTTCGTCCTTCTATCTACGCAATTCTCTGTCTTCGTTCGTGATCATGTTGGGCGAAAGGTAGTTAGTTGTAGAGGAGCGGCTGTGAAACGGCGATTCCCCCCTTTCCATTGAAGTAGGGGGGGCCTCCTTCCCCACCATTCCGGCCTATTATTTATAGGGATTTTACCGATGCTGAAGGTAGCTTGCTTACCAAGCCACCCACTTGATAAGCTAGTCGCCAGAAAGAAGCGGCGAGGACGCGAAGCTTCCCTCCCCCCTGTAGTCGAAGTACTCGGCGCTACTTTGATTCAAAAGGTAACCGACGGTTCCCGACTTTCTCCGGTTTCCGCAACCGTAATCATTTGTCACTCCATCCATAAACCTTTTTTTCAATAGCGGTACGCTCTAAAAAAAGTAAAGGATAAGCTTGCATTCTAGAAGCGGTAGCTTCCCGCCTCCTTAATTTCTACTGCCTTGCCTCCTTCGGTGATAAAAATTCCCTTCCCTTTTCTAAAATGCCCGATTGGTCTGCCTCAGCAAATGTACAAAGTGGACCGCTGTTTGGCTGACCCTCTTCTTCCCATTCGGGTTGGGTTGACCCAGAAGTCAAGTAAGAAGGAATGGAACCACTGGAGAGTCGTCCGCAGTTCACACTTGGGCAAAGACGACTGACTTTGTTTGGAAGCGGAACACGAACCGATTTCCGCTATTCCGGGTTCTTATTGAGCGTAGCGAAATCAAGGTTGTTTATTATAAAGTCAGCGAAGTTTCTATGGTGTTCTACCTTTGCGTAGTATCGGTCCACAGTGGAAGGCTCCGTACCGACGCCTCACTACTACTTAATTAATGGCTAAGCTATTTCATAACCTGAGCTTTCCTTAACCAGCTGACCTTACTTCGTAACCTTAACGTACTTTCTTTCTTACTATATCATAGGCCTTCGCCACTTCAAATGGGCGCTTCGCCCTTTCTTTTTTTTTATTAGAAAAAAACGGGGCCTTACTTATTCAGTTCAGGGAGGATGAAAGACAAAGAAAGGGATCAGGGGGCTTCTTGATCGGAGAAAGGGAAGGGACTTTTTGGACCTAACTGAGAAGGAGACAGAAAGGGATCACCTGACCTTATCTTGAGTGAGAGAGGCAAGTCGCAAGGCAAAAAGCTTAGTCGTTTTCAAGTCTGAGGGTGCGGGATTTCTATGTCATTCAGTGCCTAAAGTCAGTAAGTCAAAGAGTACGAATACCTGCTCTAGTACTAATACCAGTACCAGCAGCATGGCATTCAGTAAACAAACAACTCTCCCAAAATAGACTAGCAGCGGCAAGATAGTCAGTCTCTTCCCCCTGCTTCATTCATAAGTAAGATCGCTTTCTCCGCTCCGGGACTTTCCCTTAAATCAGTTAACTGGGTATGAGAAGGCCTCCCCTCTAGTCTATAGTAGCCCTTCTTCCTCCAACCCTGAGTTCCAGTGAGACCAGCCGAGCCAAGCGAGTCCAATAACAGCATCGTCAATAGCAGAGGATATCCCTCCAACAGCTTAATTTTAGGATGGCACTTGCACTTGGGTTGGGAGCTTTCCCTTCTCTATGGCTAATTCCTCGCTGGCCGATCGCCTTTCACCTGGTTCTATAAAGAAAGAAATTTCCCGGTGTGAGCTTCTAATTCTGACAACAGCTAAATCTAGGGCACTGCATAAGGAATAAGGAGGAGATTCCCTGGTATGAATTCAATTGATTGGGCATTTCTCTTGGAGCGATGATTCTTGGCCACTTCCTATTAAGATAAGGTTTCCCATCCGAAGTCTTTGCTGCTGTTAAAGGATTTGTTTCGCTACGCCCCTCTTCCTGAGGCCTTAGCTTCGTGATTAGGAAGCTTCTTTGTGAAAATCCTCATATCCTTTCTTCCGGATGAACGAATCAGACTGAACCACTGTAGAATTTTCAGCTGCTGGCAAGGAGCTACTCTTTCCCTCCACTCCGGGCTGGCAAGCTTATATCTCTCGATAGCTGCATCGGATCTTTCCTGAAAGCTGGGCAAGGTGCGAAGCGAACTCATATCGTCGTATACCCAGGGTGCGTAAGCCTTCTGATCCTACTTTGTCGTTTAGATTAGATTATGCCAAAAAGACGGGGAAAATGATCAACTGTCACATTTTTATGCCAGTTTAGGTAGGGCTAAAATGAACTTTAATCCAAAAAGACCGAGAAAACGCTCAACTGGCAGGATTGAACTGTCACTAAAGAGGGAAAAGTGATTGCTTCAAATTTTCCCGATAAAATGGCACATTCACATTGAAGATAATCGGCTGGCTGTGGGCTTGAAGGAAGAGAAGAATTCAAGGATAGCTTTGGTAACTATTTTCCCCACAATGCTCCAGCTGGATTGAAAGAATTCAGCAGTAAAACCGTCAGGTCCTTGTGCCTTATTTGCCTTTAGAAAGATTGTCTTCTTAACATCATCAGCCGTCATAAGAGCCACCAGTGCAGATCCTTGCTCATCAGTGATAAAATGGCTTAGCAATGATCTGATCTCTTCAGTGTCACCACCTCAACCATTGCTATCTGCAGTTCCAAGGAAATTCTTGAAATGCTGCAAGAATTCCTTTTTAATCAAAGCAGGTTCCTCAATCTCCTGTAGCAGAGGTGATAGATAGAATTCTGCTCTTAGCAGCTTTGGCTTTGACAACTCTGTGAAAATAGCTAGTGTTTTGATCACCAGCTTCAAGCCTGTTTACTCGGGATTTCTGTTTCATAAACTGCTCCTCAGGCAGGACACTTGCTTTCTTTCTTTTAATGGTTTACCCACAGACCAGAGGGTTAAGGCTCTCACCTTCTTTTCAAATCAAAGAAAGAAGAGCCCGGACCTTTCCCACCTCCCTCAGTTTTTAGTATGAATTTATTTTATCCTTTTTATTTTAAGCGTACTTAACCTGAACCCTGTCTATGAGTAAAGCAATCTTTGGAATCTTTCCTAATCCGCTTTATCTTTTTATTATGCCTTGGGAGCCCAGTCTTTAGGAGAAGCAGCTGCTCACTCGTGACTAAGGAATGAATGCCTGGTTATGTCAAACTATCCTCAATCTCTTTCCCCTATCGGAGTTGGAGATAGGTACACGCGTAATAAAAGAAAGCTTTGACAGATCCATTGATCACGTTAAGTGCACATAGCCCCTCTCGGTTGGTCGCTTTTCGCCCTACCTCTTTCGCTAAGACCCTTGTCCTGTCCCTAGATATAGCACGTTTAGGAACCTATCCTAGAGATTGTGTGCCAAGAGTGGGACATTTCTCTTAATAGTAAAGGCGTAAAGGCTCAACTAGAGATCTTCTTTCGGTTCTTCCTTTTCTAACCTTAGAGACCCACTACTCCGTTTTTTCCATTCGCTACTTTTTGTAATTGCTGAAATTGGTGGAAATGGATCCTATCTATTTAGCGTGATTCTTCTCTAAAGGAACCCTCGGGCGAAAAAAATAAGAATTCTTCTTCTATCTTTCTTTGTCTCCTCGGTTCCTGGGTGAGTAGAAAGGGGTCGATGAAAGGCCATTCTATCTACGAGTCTATCGGAGAGCCAGTCGGTACGTCGTTACGGATTCATAGCGAAGCCCTTTCTCATTTCAGCCATTGGTGATTGCCCATCTACATCAATAAGAATGAGGCATGACTTCTTTTCCAGTAGCTATGCCTGAACTGAACCTCGTACAAGACTTTCTTTCCGGCCTTACGCTTCCCAGTCTCAGGAAAAGAATAGCTCTTTCGGTCAAAGTCGATAAGGATCAAAGTCCAATAGCTAGGGTGGGATTGTCCTCTGTTCTCAACTCGGGAAGGAAATAAAGAAGCATGGATTCACCTATTCCAGAAAAAAAGAAATATGCTTTAGGTTTAGCTTTCGAAAAAGACAAGGCCTTACAACAGCTCATTCCCGGAAGAAAAAGAAGAGGATTCTAAGCCCGCCTAGAGTATAGCTTCCAGCTCGGCTAAGCAAGGACTCCATCCTAAGTAAAGCAGTCTGAAAGAAAGATGCCACTTGCACTATATATATAATGCATTTTCCTGGTACACCAAGCCTAAGCAGCTCAGCCGTTGAAGCGACCTCTAAGCCAAAGAGAGAGTCTATGGCGCTACCCCTACTGTCAGGGAGAGGGTCTTTGTCCTCGAGGGAAGGAAGCGTAAGCCAAGCCAGCTTAACTAATGACTGGTCATTGTTACCGAGTTCGTTCCAACGACTACGACCGAGCCTTTTTTCTTTTCATCCTTAGCGCCTCGGTCTAGAGAACTCCAATATTTACGGATAGGGACTTAAAATTATTAATTAGCCTTGTCTTGACTAGCCTAGTAGCTCTGGTTGCTGAACTATTGATGAAGGCTTGTCGTAGATCAGCTTTTATTGACTACCGGAGATGGCTTTATTGCCATTTATTTCTTCGCCGACCCGCCTCCCGCTTAGAGCATGAAAGGGGAGAAGGAATAAGTCTTACCTGAGTAAGCCTTAGGCCTTAGGGGAGTCACCTTCCGATCCGGATTCAATGATTAAGGAGTTTGAGTGAACACCCGGTGAAATGGATTTAGGAAAGCACGTGCCATCCTTGGTTCTTGCTCCAGTTGTCGGACTAGGAGCAGCTATATCATCCGCAGCAGATCTTATAGAGGAAGAAGTGATGCTTTTGGACGTCTTTCACGAAGGCTATAAGCATCGATCTTGCCTTGGTGTTGACCCGAGGGAGAAGCCCTTTACTTCTTCTTTTGCGGCAGGAGCGCTGTCTTAACTTAATTTATTCAAAAACCCTTCTTGCTAGACTTTCCATATTGCTAATCTCGAGCAAAGAAAAGAGTTTTCTTCAATCAGAGAGTTGGCTTAGTAGGAAGAAGCGGGTTAGATAATAGAGACTGATCTAAAGGCGAATCTGCCAAACTTAAAAGAAAGAGCCCACTGCAAATCCTCTATCTAGTTTAGATTACACAGTTGGTCAACAGACTTGAAAATATGAACCCGAAGTGGATGCCCCGGATCTTGAATTCTTTGACAAAGAGTCAGCTTCCTTCTTAGTAGATGGACGAGGGCGGCACTGCCATACATAGTCACCCATAGGACTTTATTCACATAGTCTATGATCCGGCAAGTCGAACCTGGCGAAGTATACTCTCCCTAGAAGCTGATGTTGGTTGTTGGCTAGGTATACCCGGATTAGGTTTACCCATGGAACTTGTGATTCCCTTGCGATCTTGTTTCCTACTATAGAAAGAAGGATCGGCGCACGGATCAGGCTTTCGCGGAAATAGGCGAATGCTATGCCTAAAGTAAAGGAAAGGTAAGTCAAGGCCCGGGCATTCTTCCAATGCAATACCTTCTTCCTTTACTGCTTGACTTTGTTTGCCTATCCACTGTTTGTTAAGGGCATACCCCCAGGTGCTATTGACTCAGCTCTTGGGGATATCATAGGAAAGAATGAAGCGAGGGACGAAAGCATCTTAGTGAAAGGATAGGATAGCCAAAGCATTCATATTCTATGCTTAAGTAAAGTCCTCACTGCCACGCCATTCACTTCTTTCTACGCTAAAAGATCACAGGCTTGTTAGCGATGTGGAGTCAGATTCCTACTGACCCCTTGCTTGAACCTAAAGTATACTTAACTGAGCAAGCTAGGCAGAAATCACAGTCGTAAATAGACAAGACTGTCCTACCTTCTAGTCAGACGGAAGATAAAGTAAATCCCTACCCTAATACACAGCTTCAAACCGGGCGTAGGTTCGCTGGAAAGTGAGTCTTCATCGAGTAATTTGATTAGCATCCCGCCTTTCCTGGAACTTATTCACTCGGAGTGGAATCGAACCACGAAGGATTTTCAGTCCTTTGCTCTAACCAGCTGAGCTCCAGCTCCCCGAAAACAAGGTTAAACTCTTTGTTGAGGCCACTTGTGTAGGAAAGCCCTTGATCGAATGGCGGGGTCTGCTGAAGAGCGACCCACGTCTTCCTCGTCATACAGCACAGAAGTCTGACTTCCACCTCAAATGCAGCTTCTTATTGACAAATTGCAACCGGAGTTTGCCATGACTGATCCTAGTTTTCGAAAGAAGATCGAGAAAAGAAGCCAAGACCCTTCTACCGTACCGAATTACGCTTTCACCAGGAGCGTAGCGAAAAACAAACAGTAAGATTTTGGTCCGGCTTACTCTCTATACTTAACATATCTTGCTTCCCTATCACCATCTCTTCGGAATGGCACTGAATTCGTACTCCCCAGGCTCCGCACTCACGATACCCCCACAATCTAGTATAAATAGTGGCCGTTCACGTCAGGAAGGAAAAGAAGAAAGAGGATAGTTCGATCCCAGATTGAACCGAAGCCTACTTCCTTTTTCTCGGGATCTTTCTCTTTCTTTCGGGAAAGGGAACAGCACCCTACTATGAATAACAGCAGTTCCTAGCCTGGGCATCATATCATCACTTTGATATACGCTATTTATTAATTAGTCATAACACCACAATCCAACAGACCTTCCCCACTAGACTGGAGTAGCGAGAAGAGAAGCCTACCTAGGACAGAAAAAGCACAAAGTCAAAGACAGAAGAAAGGGGCCGAGGAAGAACCTGAGATCATGTCGTAGGGATCAGAGATCCTGACTGAGGTTAGTCAATCAGTGGCAGCTCAACCATAATCAGAGGAACGAGCCACTATCGATTAGACAAGAACTGGCCTTTCTTTTTGTTAAAGAAATAAGACAGCCGGCGCAAAAGCTACAATACAGGAATCATAGAAGCTCAAGCCCTCAACTCGACCTGAGAAAACAGCTGCGGTTAGGCAAGGAAGGGCTGTCATAGCATCGATGAGTTCGCGCCTTCTATTCGAGTAGAGATCCCCACCCAGGTCTGTCTGTGGGAGAAGAAGGGCTGAAGCAAGGAGTGGAGTTTTCTCCCCATCTCGCCCAACACCATAAACTATAGATTCTCCAAGAACTTGGCTGGGCTTTCACTTCTAGCGTGGAAGAAAGGGCAACGAGTTCTACTGCTTACCCAACTTTGTGACATAGCGATAGCGGATAAAGGAAGTATAAGAGTTCCACCGCCCTTACTTAAGGGTCAGGCAGAAGAGCAGCCTTTAGGCAGACTCTAGTATACCACCAGATGGAATAGCTGCGGCAAAGAGAAGAGGGCGGAAAGAATAAGAGCTCAAGGCCGCCACAACATTAGATTCGCTACCTCTCTCTGATTAGCGATAGGGGCTGTCAGCCAACAAAGCGATGGGAGCGAGACGGCCAGAAGCGGAGGATCAATCGACTGGAATAGCCCTTAACTCCTCACGCAACGCGCACTCTAATGATTCATTAAATGGATCACGGAATAAGACGTATCCGAGATTAATTCTTTTTTAATTATATGAGTGGAAAGACAGGGAGAAAAGCATTGATAGTTTTCCAGTTCCACCGCTTGCCTTAATTTAATATAATAAGCCCGAGGGGACAAGAGAAGAGCAATAAAAGGCCCAGCCTTGATTGTTGTAGCTTCAAGCCACTCAAGCAGAGAGAAAGCCCTTGTTCAAGCTTGGAGCAAAGACCAATGGAAAAGGTGAAGGATCTCCGCAGCTAAACCATCGACAGGTTCTCATATAATGGGCTAGCGTCCGGTTTAATACAATGAAAAAGGGGAAGAAGCGGATCGGGATTTGGAAGATCAACCACGAGCTCTATTGATTCTCCAATCCACTGGGCAAAGACATACCCGGCATACTCAGACTAAGATGTTCAGCATATCCGAATTCTTATCTATAGTCACGAATTTTTCGATTCCTGAATCTGAAACTCTCGTCATCGAATCTGTCAGTTAGGGATCGAGTCATTCTTGATCACTAGTTCTCTCTTGATCTCTGATTCTGAGGTCATGTCAAGGTTGTTTTTTCTGAGAGTCTTCGGTTGGCTGTCCGGGGACCGGCTTCGCGAGACCATTTCGATCCACACTGGAGAAGTCCTCTCTCGGGCTAGGCTCTATTGGGCGGAGGTTATCCTTTCTTTACTAGAGGAGCTGGAAAGGAAGAGGCACCAATTTAGGTGCTTGCTTCCCCTGCACCTAGAGGATCTAACACTGATGGTGACTATAGATCTGGAAGTTACTTAGATGCTGGTTATAAAAGCTACTCAATCTGTTACTTGGGACTAAAAACCAGCTCCTGCCTTTCTTTGCTTCTAATGATAGAAAGGAGGGGAGGGAAGGATGCGCGCCAGACAGAGGGAAAGCCCGTAGCTTCACGGGGCTTTTCTTTACTAAACATACGCAACTAAGTCTACTAAATAGACTCCTGCCTTTTCCTCTACCAGATTTTAGGTTCCGTTCCGTCAGGTGCTTTAATAGCTCGATCTGGAACCAACCTATGGTACTGTCTATGCCCATCATGCTATTAGGTTAACAACCGGCTATGGAGCTTGTTATGTTCCTGCCCCTGCTCTCTCTGCTGACTCTGCTGCGGGCGTCCCCTCCGAGGGTCTATCTGCTACTTAGTCAACAGGCTCTGGTCCCGGATCAACAAGGTCATCTACTGGAACTGCGCCTAGATATGCGTACACTGGAATGCTGGCACTGGAAAGGAATTGGACTATATGATGGTGGGACATTCCCCTATCCACGCCGGTCCATCCACACTTCTACTGGGTGGGATATTTTGCTATATCGGAACAGGGAAAGATACTGGACGGAGTTGTGCTTTTCCCACCTTGGCCAGGAAGAGATGTGAGACGAGGTTCTTCAACCATTACTTTTCTTCAACTTTGAATTCCGTTCTGTCAGGGTCAAGATCAGGTGGTAGCTTATTTGCTGTTGCTGGTGCTACTGGAGGATCTGGGTCTCGCTTACGAACATCAGAATCTTTCGATCCCAAACATAAAAATATAGATCACTAGCATCCGGCTCTTCCTAACGATCACGAAAGACAGAACCCCGATAACTAGCACTAGGATCCCTACTTGAAGTTAATTCTGGATCTTACTCCCGATAACGAAGATCAGAATCTCTATTACGAGCATCCGTAACTGCATAGCATCAGAATCTCACTATCGATCTGTAGTTGGCCAGCAGCATAGGCTGGGCACCATAGAACATGCCACAGTGCATGCCATAGCGATGATGACCACCATAGTAGTGGATAGGCATATTAGTGTTAGCCACCTTTTTCAAAATAATTTCCAAGTCTTCCTACTCGTTGACCAATTCCTGTTGCTTCAGCTCCCGTTCCTTCACGAGCATCTACACCCGCTCTGGTTCTTCCTGTTGTTTGCTTCCTGCTTGTATCATTCAACCTGTGTAAACCACTGTTTAAAGTAAAGAAAGGGGTACCACTTTCATAAGCCACTGTCAACCACTGTAATAAGAGCTAAAGGACTATGAACCTTAAGATTGCACGAACAATGGATCGAGTAAATAGGAATCGGGGAGGAATCGAACCTCCCGGCCGGCTAGCCCGCGTTCCAACCGATCCGCCTCCATCCTCCACTCCGTCCTTCGTTCTCCCTTAGAATCAATAGGAATACTATCTGTCTTTTAACCGCTCCGTGGGTAGTCCTATGCATAGTCCACTAGAAGTGATTAAGGGTCTGCCCAGTTAGAGTTTAGTTATTTATAAAAATATTATTCTATAAGCCAAAAGGAACTCTTTTTATCTTCCAGTTCCCGGGTGGCCCACTTTCTTACTTGTCGCAACCGTCTCTCAATTGCTAAATCATCAAGGAAGTTCTCAAGGATTAGAGCGATGTCCTTTTTTTTTTTTTTTTAAGACGTTTTCTTTCCCCCGACCTATGACTCGCTTGTTCAGTACTGCTAACTATTATAGGAGGATGCCGTCCCCTCGGGACTACCTGTAGTTTCGGTTGTTGAATCTCGTGCAAGTTAGGTTGTGCTTGTATTGGCTGCAAGCGGAACGTAGGCGCTTTAGGTAGGTGTGTGTTGACCATGCACTCTCGCGTCATGTAATGTCGTATGATAGGATAGAGGTGGTGTGGTGATTGACCTCAATGCTAATGGTTATCCCCACCCCAAGGTTTAACGAATGAATGAAGCTATGATCGTACCCGGATAGAAATGACGGTCTTCCTCTGATGTCTCCAAGCCGGCCATAATAGAATAGATAGGCAAAGCAGCCAATAGCAGTCTGTTTTAGCCTATAGATAGTAGGTTGCTTCCAAGCTCAAACCATTTGAAACTGAATTGCTACTGTATTCTTGTTATTGATAGAGTGGTATTATCCGCCCCTGTCAAATAAAGTAGAGGGAGAGAAAGAAAAAGAGCAAAGGATTTACAAGTCTAATGGGAGAGGAATGGCTGACACGTTGACTGCCTTCGAGAAAAATAGAACCCAAGCGGTCTAAGCCCCGGGACGGACCCCAACCGAAAGAAAGGCGCTAGACAGACTAACGGCAAGCGAGATAAAGAAAGCAGCTGGCCCTATGTGTAAAACCTTGCCGCGGGAGAGTCTTTCTCCAATGAGAATAAAGCAAGTTTTTGGGCAAGACAAGAAAGGAACTCGCCCTTTGACACCACACCAAGGGATAAGAGCTGATTGCTGGCGATGACTTGGTGAAAGGAATCTATGAGAGAAGGTTCTCAAACCGGGTTCCGACCGAATAGAGCGCGGAGCCAACGAGTCTTTAAGTAAGTGGGCGTTAAGCGTAACGAGTCTAAGGGCGGGATAAAGCTTGAAAGGAATGGACGGGCGTAGGCTTAATAGTTAACGCAGACCCCCCTGCTTATAGATATGAGATCAATGACTTAAAAGACAGATGCCGAGAGAAACTGTTAGACTTATTTATTGCGTTGCGAAGAGAGATCGAAGACGAAGATTTTATGACGCAGTGCGGGCACTGGATGGAATAGACAGAAAATATAACAAAACAACCCACCGGAAGGGCATACCTCAGGAGCACCAATCCCCCCCGGCAAACATCTATCTGCACGAAGCCGACCGGAATAAATCTGAAAAAAAAAGATGCTTTGGGAGTGTGAGATACGCAAACGGGGAGTACGCAGCCGAACAACCGCAGGGGCTTCCAGCAGTGATAGCTGAACTAACCAGATGGGCCGCCCAAAACATGGAGCTGACATTTAAATAAATAGGAAATCAACGTCGGATCCCGGCTATCCGAAAAACGCAAACTGAAGCGGGGGATCACAAAAAAATGCAACACAAAAGGGGCGAACCAAGCGCTTGCGCGAAGGAAGAAGCGAATCAACCAGAATGGAGACAGGGAGGAGAGGCGAAAGAGATATTTTCGAGCCTGCAAAAAAAAAAAGCAACAACGGCTGAAAAGCCGTTGCGCGCTAGCTTGTAATTTAGGGGGTAGGGATGCCCCTTTCTAAAACTTATATTTAATATAAGGAAGAATAAGGCCCTTTTTTGTTTGGAGTTTTCCCCAACCTATACCTAAGGGCTTACGTTTTTCAGCAGCATCGCACTGCCGCATAAACAATGGATCCGCTGGGCTGGATGGGCTTCTCTGGAAAGGAATAAGGAATAGTGAAAAGCCATGTCACTTGGAACGGAACTGGTTGCTTATTTACTTTTTTTTAGTAATACCACTTTGCTTTGGTAAGCAAAATTAAATTATATTATTATTATTATTAGGCATGGTAGCTTACAAGACAAAAGCTAGCTTCTAGATGTTCTTTGCCTTAACATATGGAGGAAGCAAACTTCAGGCCTCTGTACCAGTAGTGGAGTGGCTTGCTACTTAAAATCAGAAAAGGAAAATGGAGCAAGGCAAGGGAGAAAGAAGTTGTCCCCTCTTCTATGGTAACCCGCCGCCGGTCATATCGAGTGCTCCGCCCGCCACCGCATATGTATAAAAATAGGGAGCGGGGAAGGAAGAACAACCGTTTGACTTTGGCACACGAGGTGGCGGGTTTGGCTGGGTAACATAATGGAAATGTATCGGACTGCAAATCCTGGAATGACGGTTCGACCCCGTCCTTGGCCTCGGGGAGTGGCGAGCAGCACGGAACTTTCATTAATCAAATGGCATAAAGAAAAGGGGGGCTTTCCTTTGTTAGAAATCCACAGACAACATTCTGGAACTTCCAAACCAAAGAAATGCAACATGAGAAGTTTTACGTTACGCTTCAATAGAATTAATTCGGTAAGGGTAGAATACGCCCCATGGTCGATCGAAGGTCCTGTGCCACTTGAACTCAAATCTATCTTACCTTCCATCCATCTTTGTCCAGCCAGCCTGCTCATAAAATAAATGTTAGACCAACCAATCTCAGGGCTGACACAACCGAATTGGTTGAGGAAAAGGAAACCCCAGCGACCAAGCACTCCCGCCTCCAAAAGCGGAGACCGAACAACCGCCAGGTTGTCGAAGACACGTCTGAAGAGGAGGCGGGCGCCCTCTAAGTTGACCACCCTACCCACTAATGGACTCTGAGGGGGGCAGGCGAACGGGAACC